>NW_008629295.1:0-234 GCF_000691845.1 Merops nubicus
CCATAAGATGGCTAAGGTCACTTTACATCTCCCAGGGGAAGATAAACCAATTAAAATTGACATGGTGATGGACAAAAATATTCCATTTAACCTATTAGGGATGGATGTTCTCCTGGGACGGGTCTGGAAAGATGAGAAAGGCCGTTACTGGACATTTGGTACACTAACACCATTAATAAGATTGTTTCAGCAAGCTCCCCGTTTACTACAAAGTAAAATAACTAATGTAAAGCA
>NW_008629296.1:0-212 GCF_000691845.1 Merops nubicus
TGGAATCCCAGAAGAAAGTTGGTTGAGGCCACTGAAGGAGAAGGCGAGTCAAGTTGGTTTGCAGAAGTGAAAGCGATCCACCCAGCCTTAGAGATTGCTGAACGAGACAAGTGGCCAGTACTATACCTCTATACTGACTCCTGGATGGTGGCTAATGCCCTGTCAGGGTTGCTAAAGCAGTGGAAGAAGACCAATTGGCAGGGTTGAGGTCA
>NW_008629296.1:638-1909 GCF_000691845.1 Merops nubicus
CTGCCATGGACACGTCAAGGTAAGCACTACATACTCACCATGGTGGATGCAACTACTGGTTTACTCAAAACACCCTGTAAACCACGCCACTGTCCGAAACACCATCTTAGACCTTGAAAGGCAAATTTTGTGGCTCCATGGTAATCCTGAAAGAATTGAATCAGACAGTGGGACACATTTTCAGAATAACATAATAAACTCCTCGGCAAATAAACACAATATTGAGTGGGTGTATCATATCCCCTACTACCCACTGTCGCTGCCCGGTCGTAGGAAAGGACTCCAGTGACCAAGACTCAGTGTAAATAAAGACAGATCTAGATCCGGTTCCAGTTTTCCAGCTTCAGTTTATTCCAGCTTTACAGTAGTTGTCATTACTCTTTATTCAGAATGCTATGCTATTTTTATAGTCAGCCAAAACAGGCTTCGTCTGTTACAAAGGATATTATTAGTCAAAACATCCTTATATTTATGTGAGTGCTTATCTAACAGGTGGTTATAAAAATAATTTTGTTATCCTTTACATTTCCTCCTAATCAAACAGTCGCATCTCCAGATGTTCACAGTCTTTGTTCTTGCGCCATAGGTATGGAACTCATGATCTTGTTTCTCTTCTGTTTTCCTGCCTTGTTTTTCACACCAAGGTCAGCATGCCCTTGGCTATTCTGCAAGTACAGATCAAGGTATCTTCTTATACACAGGCTGCAAGGCAAACGCACCCACGAGGGCACCAACAATTAGGGATGCCAACACTTCTTTACTTTTCTTAAAAAATCCATATTGTTCTAACAATGGGCGATGGAAGCACGGGTATATAATTTGAGCAGAAGCCACTTGGCTTATTAACAACAGAGGATCTGTTAACCATCTGGTCCTCCCCAAACAGAACTCCTTTATACTGTGAGAGAAGACAAGGTCCCCGTAGTGCGCACATGAAAATGGCTGGTGAAGGCAGTATGGATTGCTCCTCCCTTGGGAAAAGGCAAACCCATTCATGGGATTGTTTTAACTCAAGGACCTGGGTGCACTTGGTTGGAGATGCGGAAGGATGGGCAAACGCAGTGTGTACCTGTCCTGGTTTGCCTCGGGTTATGGCCGGTGCGAAAGCCT
Source organism: Merops nubicus (assembly GCF_000691845.1). Taxonomy (NCBI): domain Eukaryota; kingdom Metazoa; phylum Chordata; class Aves; order Coraciiformes; family Meropidae; genus Merops; species Merops nubicus. Next base: position 1,749 of record NW_008629296.1, read on the forward strand.
AATGGAGAATGAAGACTAACAGTGGACTATCATGGCCTGAATGAAGTGACACCAGCGATGAGTGCTGCTGTGCCAGACATGCTGGAGCTTCAGTATGAACTGGAGTCAAAGGCAGCTAAATCTTACTCCATGACTGACATTGCTAATGTGTTTTTCTTCAT
>NW_008629297.1:0-9826 GCF_000691845.1 Merops nubicus
CTAACATTCTGTGATTCTGTGATTTCAGTGAAATTTAAGTTCTTGTTCTTTATTAAATAAATTCACTGTTTTGCAGAGAAATAATGGGCAATGACCTAGCAAACTTCTTGGTAATTCCTGCATGAGCAATAAATCAAGCATTAGGCAACGGTTTAACCAATCCTCATTATTTTATGTTAGCTAACAGGATTCCACAAGATTTTTTGCACCAGCTACCTGGGTATACTCTTAACATGGTAAGATTTTTAAGTGGTTTAGATTTCCAAGCTGAAGTTTAGCAAAACCAAAGTAAGTTCATACTCAAATTGTTTAGAAGTGGTGAACTGGAAAAATAAGGCCCAAAGCACTGCAAATGTCCAAGACAATTCCCCTCCTTCTGGGCTCTTTGTTTAGACTTGCTGGCTACTTCCATCTACAACTGACAAGATCTTGAGTCCTGAACAGAGTTTATAAAAGAAGTCATTATCCTATTTGTGCTCCCATCAAAAGGGGAAAACTGCACATACGCAACCAGCTATCAGAGTAGTAAAAGGAAAACAAAACAAAACACCAGTACAACATGGACACTAGAAAGAGCTCAAAAGCAAGAAAAGTTTTAGATGTTTTATCTTCTAACACTAGAGAACCGAAAAACTCAAAGCCACAAGGGAGCAGGATATATCAGTCCTTTGCATCTTATTTTACTTTCTGCAGTAGCTCTGCCAGTAGCCTGTAACAAGGGGAAGCTTTTGGTTCTCTTCACCTTTAGTCAGGCAACTATCAGCATGACCAGTTTAAAGATAAGCTAGTATTTGACGGTTCAGAGGGCCTAGACTCCAGAACGAGTGACTGAAGCAGAGCCTACCAGCATAATCTAAACTTATTTTGAACTACCTTGTAGTAAAGAAAGTAGAATCTGACACATGAAATAAATATAATTTATGATCTTGTCACCAGTCAGGTTTCAAAAATGAGGGGCAAGAGTCAAAACAATACTACCAGAAGACAGAACTCATCATACTGCAGCCTTGCTACTCTTGTGACATGGCCCATGAATTGTCATCTGCATACTTATAATTAAGGAGGACAAGAGATAATAGCTTCTCAAGCACCAAACTGACAACTTTAGACCTTCAAGAGAAATCTTACTTCACAGTCTTCTTACCTCTTTATTTGCTACAGAGAAGTATTACAGTAAGCAGATCTAAAACACCTTCGTAGTGATGAACTGACACCAATAGAGTACACGTGAAAAAGTTAGCTGAGGAAACGCACACGTGAATATTCAAATCTATCTCAGTTTGGAAGAACCCATCTGATTACAGTAACATTGGAAAATAAAGGTGTACTGCACAAACAAAAAACAGGTATTACTTCTACATAAATCTATCTTTCATTCATGGTGGGTTTGTGTCCCTAGAAACTACTTTAGACTTTGTGTCTTTCCTAAAACTCAAAAAGCACTCAGGAAGCAACCTCCAAGATGGCAAGATACTTTCATCCAGCCTAGACATTTGTATGGAGACCTCTAGAGTTCATTTAATCCAAACTTCTGTCATAAACAGAATCAGAAATCAGACTAGGTTATCCAGGGTTTAGTCAAGCTGAGTAAGTTTCCATGCAGAGAAGGATATCCCCACATAAAGACTGTCCATATATGACCACCTGTAACAAAAAATATCTTGACTACTGTTTTCAGTTGAACAGCCTCTGAAACTCAGATGCAGGAAATAAACTATCATTTTTGTTTCCTAATTTTGCATGTATTAAATTAAAAAAAAAAACAAATGTTCTGTCATATACAGAAGATGGAAGTCTGGCATTTAGAAACTGAAGCTGTTCCCAAAGTATACAGTAGTATCCTCCTTACTCTGCTTAAGCAAACGCAGACACCAAAAACATACTCCATTCTAAATGGGAGAGCACTAAAGAAAAAAGAAAAATGCTATTTAGTTCATTGAACAAATCATCAGTACCTAAACAGCTTAATAATGCAATTAAAGAAAAATCGTGATACTTGTAAATTGAAGTTAACACACTAAAAACACTGAAGTTACCACACCACACTAAGGGATATTAGCATATTTGTAGACCCTGACTATTTGATGACATCCACATTCTCAAATATTTGGTAAAATGGACTAGGGTTCAGCCTTGACATGAATTAATTAAAATGTATCTTTACAAATGTATCTTTCATTGAAGTGAATGACACATAACTGCATGCACTCATCTAAATGAAACACATTTGACTCAAGCTCCTGACCAATGCTATTGTTGCTTCCAAAGCTGCTAACTTTTGAGGAATCATTCAGAGATAGTGGCAGTATCAGCATTACTAGTGAGACAAATCAACACCATTAACAATTCTTCTGCATAAGAGCAAACCCTGAAGCAAAGTACTTTAGCAAATGAAGTGCCTGAAGAGGTTTCTAAGTTCAAGTGTTTGGCTTCAGGTAGCCAAACACAAAAGAACCTGAAAAACAAGGTACTTCAAGTTCTTCCAAGTTATTTAGACTGCAGTATTTCAGCACTGATAGTAAGGTTTTATCTCTTAGTTGTCTCCTGTGCTTCACAACTGAGCCAGTGAATGCTGCTATGAAATGTCTATAAACATATTCATGATCAAACACCACTCACCTGAAGGCTCTTCAGTGGAGGTTATCTTAGACACACTGGAAACAGCACAGCACGACTGGTGCTTACTGGCTTTAGATACTTCCAAGTCAAAAGACTACTGTTTGGGAAAAGACTGCAACTTAGAAAGCAAAAGAAAAGAGTTCTTCTGACCTAAGCAACTTGAAGTTTCTTCTGTCTTCACTGGTGACTAATTGACCAGCAATCCAAGAGCGAACTAAACTTATTTCATCCTAAAATAACAAGCAATAACAAGTCCTTTCTCCTCCACGGGAAGTCACCAAGCAATTTCTACTCCCTCCATTCAACTGGACATGGATGCCAATATCTGTTTTTCTGCCTACTCTAGTGGGCAGCACTGCTTCATGAACTGTTCCGTGCTCCCACGTGAAATTTCAAACTGCTTGTCAGCAACATAAGAAGAATGATTACCTTGGAAAAATGATGATGATTAGCCTGAAAAACACAGACCTGTATCAGAAGCTTAATTAGTCCCCGAACTAACTGGATATTCTCCAACTAATTATGCAGTATGTAAACAGAACTGGTAATCACATAGAAGTTGTTTCAAAAAAGAAAACTATTAGGAAGCTCTAATGGCAGAGAGTTTGCCTAGAAGGCTGCAAGCTGTTCAAAATACCATTAATGCTCTAGACATTGGTACCTCCTGCTTTTGAGTGCAGTACTGTACATCTAGGTACAGCTTCCAAGCTGAACCGAGGTGGATACAGTTGCGAGAGAAAATACTGAAGACACCTTGCAGCCAAATTAATCCCTTCCAAAGACATTTTGAATATGAAAGAAGCTTGCTGTTAAGAGAAAGACTTACACGTGTTCAAGTCTATCAGGAGTCCTCCAGTCTAGCAAAATGTGCCCATTAAAAGTCATTACTAGCATAGTCTTAAGTTACATCCACTGAAACAGGAAAGTCATCAACCTAATCTAACTCGCTCATGCCTCAAAGTTATAAATGAATTTTACAGTATTCTACGTAGAAAGATTATATTTCCCACTTCTAACTTGGTTATAATGCGTATCAAAAAAGAAAATTTTTATTTCACAATAAGCAAGCTTTTGGTAAATTCAAGGCAGAAAAATCATCATCTCACTTATGAACAGCAGATAGCAAGAAATTCCTCTAATTTAACATGAATCTCAAAGGCACATCTCTGTCAAGCAAAAGCCACAGAAAAATTCCCAATTTAAAATATCTCAGTATTGTACAGACTACTAGAGTAACAGTTAACAAGTATTGGAACGGACAGCCAAGTAACAAAAAGCCAGGGAAAGTGCTACAAAGCCGTTGTTTTCCAAGATTCAAAAATCCAGCAGAGATCATTAGTGTAACACATTGCCTCTCCTCAACAGAGGCAAAAACTGGATGGACAACTTGTTTTGTACAAACAACTGGATGCCTCAAAACTGGATTTTTTTTTCATATAATTTTGATGAAGTTAAGCTTCAGGACCCCTCTTGATAAAAGCAGAGTTAAGGAAAAGAATAAACTAGACTGAATTTGTATTTTAGGTGAAGTTTGACTTAAAATAGCTCTCCACTTTAATTTTAAACAATCTTCAAAAGTTTCAATTGTATAGTAGAATGTGAATACTCAACTGCAGACACTAAAATAGCAAAATATTAGCTTCTCACTAACAGAAAACATTTCCAGTGCAAGCAAGTTTGTTTTGCCTTTATCATTTTCAGCAATAGGGAAGGCCAGGTAAAGGGGGGAATCTGTGTGATCACATAGAAGATTAAAACAAAAGGCATACGTCAAGATACAAGTAGGGCTTGCTACATGACCAAGGATGGCAGAAGTACCTGGAAAGAGCTTTCAAAGATGATGCCCCTTCTGTGTTAACCCGCCTTCAAGAAAATAGTGGAACATCTGTGTTATGCAAAGAGAAAGCAGCTTGGTCTCAATGAAAAAGAGGGACAGAAACATGTCAGTAAGGTACATAAAACAAGGACTTGTGTAGTAGCTATGATCAAATTATTCATGCCCCAAACTGGGCATCAAGCTATAAAATGCCCTAACTCAGTGCTGACATTACTAACATTGAAAATGCTGTCCAGATTATTCATCCAGAAGTTTCAACATTTAAAGCATTATCTGATTTTTTTTCTTATTATTATTCTGCAGTATGTGCCAGTTACCACCTCTAGCCATGTAAATTAAACTCGCAAGCTGAATGTGTAGTTAATGACTTGGATGATGGGAATGAGTGACCCTCAGTCCAGCTGCAGATGATGCAGACTTGGAAGGTGTGGATGATACAGAAGATGGCTGAGCTGCTATAAAGAGGAACTTTGTCAGGTTGGGGAAGTGGGCTGACAAGGAATCTGATGAAGTTTGTAAAAGGGAAATGCTAAACTCTGTCCTTGGGAAGGAATAATCCCAAACACCAGTGCACACTAGCCACTGACTAGATGGAAAGCAGCTTGGCATAAAATGGCCAGGGATTCCCAGTAGATAAGTTGAATATGAGCCAGCAACGTGCCCTTGCATCAAGGAAGAACAGCAGCACCCTGAGCTACGTTAGGAAAAGTATCTCTAGCAGGTCAAGGGAGGTGATAATTTACCCTCTACTCAGCACTGGTGAGGCCACACATGGAGTGCTGGGCCCAGGTCTGGGCTTCCCAGTGACACAGACATGTGGACATACAGAACTGACTGCAATGAAGGTCCATGAACATAAACAAGGGATTGAAACATTTGTCATACAAAGAAATTACAACAGAGCTAGGACTATTTAATCTCAAGAAGAGAGCACTCAAGAAGGATCTTATTGACAGGTCTCACTAATTAAAGGGTATAAGAGAAGATGAAGTCAGACTCTCTTCATTGGTGCCCAGTAAAAGAACAAGAAGCAATGGATGTAAGCTAAAATAGGGAAAACATCAATTAAATTTAAGAAAAACCTTTTTTTACTGGAATAAGTTGCCCAGAAGAGTTGGCAAGTCTCCATCGTTGGAGATACTCAAAAACCTGACTGGACAAGGCCTTGAGAAACCTGTTGTACCTAGCCCTGATTTGGGCAGGAGGGTTGGACTAGGTGACTTCCAGAGGCCCCATCCAATCTCAACCATTCTGCAATCCTGCAAAATACTTAATCTCAAAGCAGAAACTGAAGCAAATAACATCTTGTGTCATGCCTGAAGTGACTAGGACATGCTGAATCAAAAAAGGTGAGGTCATTAAAATGTTGAAAACATCCTGGCCCTAGATTCTAAAGAAATGTGATAGGACTGAGAGAAGGAAAACATGGTAAGAACCTGAGCAAAACCAGGTTTCAAAGAAACCAACTCACTATTTTATCACAGGCTACCTACAATCCACAACCTGCATTAAAGCTCATGTGAGGCAGTTGTTTTGACTAACAGTTTTAATAATCAAGATTGAGGGAATCTTTTCCTACAGATGGAGGCACTGAGACTGTATGAAAAACTGAGTCTTTTTCCTCTCCTTGTACTATAATGGATACATTAGTTAGAATACTTCAGGCTAGTTGAGTAATGTACAGTTTCCCTGCACATTCACCTCCCAGCACAATTAAGCACACGTGCAATATTTTGGTCAAAATTCTTGTACACATGCCCGTAATTTTCTGTTCTTTAAAACTTTTTATAAAAAGTTACAAGTGTAGTCAGATCTGTTCTAATAATTCAAAATCATGACAACTGAACAAGCCCAGACAGGTCAGTACTATTTCTTCAGATTCAAAAACTACTTTACAGATGGACACATCATGTACATGAAGCTTTTGTTTTAAGAATAGGAAGCTAAATAGCCTAAAGATTTGCAAATACCCCACTGGTTAGGCACCAAGAGTCTCAAATACAATGTAAGGAGTCAGACACCTGACACCTTTTCAACATACTGCTAGGTGTCAGTGTGCTGGGGAAGGGCTCTTATATTCTGAGATACATCTCAAAACACTGAACCCTTTCCCACCCATTCTTCTCCCCATGCTTCTGACATGGCAGATAAATACTTTTATGATCACATGAAGTTCAGCACATGCTATGTGAAAGCTATCTTTAGAGCTTTTTAGACTGACAGCACAGCACACAACCTGTACCTCCTATTTGATTGCTTTCTCATGAAAAAGTTGCTCCATTTAGTTGGCTCATACCTGATTACTGGTGGCCATTACCAAGGTTCTTGTAGGCGCAGATTGGGGTTTACCACTTGGCATAGGCAATGCGGGTGGTAAACTGGCCACAAGCCGGGTCGGTGCTTGCAGACTGAACTGGTAAACATTAGGAGCTGTGCAAGATGGTGTATCAGAATCCTTTTGGCAGAGAAAAAGGGGAAGAGAAAAGCAACTTTACAGCAAGTACAGTATATACAGGCTATGCATGTGAAAATGCACCCAAATATCAACTCATGTGAACACTGTAAAATTTAATTTTTTTTTCAGTGATAGAAAATACAAGCCAGCACCATGTTTATTTTACACATCTAGCAGAAGTTTAATTGAACCTGTGTCAAGGAGACAATGTCAATAGGTCTATGGCAATCACAGCTCAGTTCCACTCAGTGCAGTCTAAAGCCAAAGTTATATCTCTACCAAATTTGAATTAAAAGATCGGAATTAAGGTTGGGGAAAAAACAAAACAAAACAAAACACACACACCAAAAAAAAAACCCCAGCAATACTGTTAGTGATACAAATGCTAGAATTTTAAGTGTCATGACAGAGTGAGTCTTTTGAACAGTGTTATGGCTTGTGCTTATCTGCACAGCAAAGTTATTCACTTTAATTGTTACAGTCTTCTCCAATAGTAATGCTAGGGCTCCACCTACCAAGAAACAAGGAGATGGCCTACCCGTTAGGACTAGCCTGTGTGCACCAGTCACCCACCTCGCTGCTCCCCTCACCTTCTACTGGAAATGTGAGTGATAGTTCTTGAGGGGCAGCAAGATGGGCACAGGATTACAGAAGATACTGGAATGGACCTGATACTACTGATTATCACTCCTCTTTCTTCCAACCTGACCAACAGCAAGTACAGATGCATCATAAGCAGTCATACTGGTGATGTTCAACACTGTCCCTGGAGCACTTAACAGACAAGCAAGGAGACAACTACAGATGCAGGGGTGTATGAGAATTACCGGTCTGAAAAAAAAAAAAACCAACTGTCTGCCTCAACTCCTAAATGATCAAATATTTTCTAAGTTGAGAAAGCTGAAAAGCAAGCTACAGCTTTTTGAAACAACTCTGAACAGAGATCTTGTAAAAAATTTTCAGCCATACCACAATGGCAAGAGATAAGTAGCTTTCTATACATCTTAGTGCTGCATTTTACCTTGTCCTCAACTCAAAAGAATTCTGAACTTGAAAATAATGGAGAAAACTATTCTGTATCCCAAACCACTAGTGTTTTTTTCCATTCCCAGCCATCTGGCTAAAAGTATAGCAAGAGATGGGGCTTGGCCAATTAGTAGCTACAGTATTAAAATATGTTATTGGCTCAGATCATCAAGGACCTTTACTGTAAAGTAATTAGTGAAATATTCTGTTGCTCTTTCTCTAAAGATTAACTGCCTGGAAGCAGAGATTATTCACTTAAACCCCATAAACTAAGTAGATCCCCAGCACTACATCTTGGCCTCACATGGCCTTGCTTCCCAAAATATATTCTTTAGTTAGAGAATAGGCTGTCCAGGAAAATATTTTCAAGCACAGAAAAAATGAAATATTTTAAAGCTTTTTTGGGGGAAAGGAAGTCTTTAAGAGAGACTAACAGTTGTGAATACTAAGCAGCCTAAGCAATGAACTACTAGAAAGCTTGCATCCCAGCTGAAGAAACAGTAGCAACAGCCCTCAATAAAACCACCAGCTATTAGAACAGTCACTCCTTCATTGGTCCATATAAAGTTGTACTTGCTAGAAAATAAGTGCTAGAAAGCAGCTGCTTGCTCTCCTACTAGGGTCAACTAGTGGGAAAAGTTACAGTATGCCTTTGTGAAGCAGTTTCAGGTATTTGCATCATGAATTCACTAGAGAGATCATACTGGTTACAAGAATTTATGCAGAAACTTAAGTCTTATTTATGAGATCAGATGTTTACCATATAATAAATATGTTCGCATGATATAAATATGATCAAAAAACTAAGCTCAGTTGTATGTACATGCAAAGTTGACTGCCTGGGTGAGATAGCATTATTCTCTTTTGCACAATTCTAGAATATTAGTGTCAAGAACAGGCTACAGTCTCTACAGAGATGAAGCTAGTAACACTTAACTCAGTAGGTGGCAGAGTCAGGTACAGGAGGAAGAACTTGGATTTCTAACCTACAGTTTCTCTAGACACTTGGTCATGGATTATTAAAAAGCTTACAAAAAGAGAGGGGAAAAAAGAGAGGGCACAGTCATGCTTAACAGACAACTTCTGAGCATGCTCACCAACCACGAGCAGGTAGATGGGAGGGAAAAGGGGATCATAACCCATTGGTTCAGATATCTTGCAACCTTCACAAGCCTGACCAAAGAATGGTTTTAGTCTCTTCACTCAAAGCATTTCCCCCTTCTTCTCTGCTTAGATACAATTAGACCCACTGAAGATTCATATACCTAAGCCCAATGGGATTTATAAAATATGTAGTGTGTAGGGTGTTTTGGTTTTGTTTGTTTGTTTTTTAAGAAAAAGTTAACTCCAGCATGGAAGCAGCAGAAGATGGAAGAGAAAAGGGAGCCATACACTTCAGCTAAGACTAAAGTTCAGCACAAGAAAGCTTGTGTTATTTTAATTTTGTAGTAAGTATGTTCTTGAGCTTCAATGTTATTTACATGTCTCATACGAGTAGATAGTATCTCTCTTCTGAGGCGATCCTGGATTGCTAACAGGATTACTGTATGGAGTTGATACGCTGACTTCTCACCAGCATCAAAATCCTTTTATGAGAAGAACACAACCCTTCTTACTCAAAAGGAAAGGTTAATTTCAGTTATCACAAAATTGAACCTACTGTGAAGAAAACTTGTGTTACAGAAGCACTGCCTACACTGAGGGATTAGGTCTTACTTGGTCTGCTGGATGGGATTCTTAAGTGTAATGTGTGAACTCAAAGCACTACAGAAGCTCTGAAGACATACAAATAAATAAATGCATACAAGCAATACTCTTGACACTTTAGATCCAATGTCTGACCCTCACTCTGGTGAAGGGCCACAGAGATCATAGAATCATAGAATCCT
>NW_008629298.1:0-49348 GCF_000691845.1 Merops nubicus
GTATCCCATCGGGTTCCATGGACTTGACCATCCTCCCTTCCATCTTCCATACTCACCCATCTATTGTACCTGTCTTAACCTTTACAAATTCTTAATTCCTTGAGAGGCAGTTAGATAGCCCTTGGCAATTTTCCATCTAGTAGTGTGCAACGGAGAATTCTGTAGGGTTCTGATTTTTAACTTTAATCAATTGCTGTGTCAGACAGATGATTCAATTAATGTGGTTATGTTAATATAGGTAGATGTGCCCCATCTAGGAATATAGTACAGAATTTCTCACATTGAATGAGACTGAAATTCCAGAAGGTATGTTTTATGTCTCAAAATAAATTGAATTTCCTGCAGTCTGTAATATCTTGCAGGTACGCACTGCGTTATGCATGTTGCTGGTAAAATGCAAGGTTTTGCAGTTTACAAAATCTAGCAGTTATTCCACAAATGCAACTTTTCTGCTGGTTAATATCCAGATATGAGAGCAGAGTCACACATATATAAAATATATTAGATATTTTCTTTCTACCTAATTTGTCCTGATCTTTGCAATTTTCAGCCCAGTATATGTTATGGTTTGTATTTTAAGTGCAACAAAATTCTACTAAACCAGAGGATAAAACTTGTGTGTAATTTCAAAGAAATCCACATATTTTCTTCTTTCTCTGTCAGAGAATATTAATGGTGTTTTTTTTTTAAAGATATTTAAAAGAAATTCAGGATGACCAATGATGCAAACTACAACATTTATTACATGGAAAGTCCTAGTAGTCAGATAGTGGTCCTGGTAGGTAGATGATAGATATTTTTCATTAAAATTACTATTATTTATAATAGTGACTAATAAATAGAGCTAATGAGTATGGCTACTATTAAATCTCAATGGCTTTATCTAATAAAGGATGTGAGGATTCTGAAAATGGATTTCTGAATTATCTAACTTTATTCTAGAGTGGGATGCAAGTCTCTGATTTAATTGCCTAAACGCTTATGCAGGATACCAAGAGAGCCAGGTATCTCAAAATGGAATCTGGAAAACAACGTACAGGAAAGAAAAATGGGAGCAGATGTTTATCTCTTCCTAAGCTGTGGCCAACAGGACTGCCACCTGGATTCAACAGTCTGGACTTGTTTTGGTGAAGGTAGACCAAAAGACAATTCTCTCTGAGAGAGAATATCACCTGTATTAAATTCTGCTCTCTAGGAAAATGTCTTAACTTGTCACTATAACAAGCATGGAAATAATCTCCTTTTGGTCCAGTCTTGTGTAATTTGTAGGTTCTGAATGATACTAGGCTTTGACCTATTCAGACTCTTAAGCTGGAGGTGTATGCAGAGCTGCAGTTTTCACAGAGAGGTGAGCATCAGTGATAAAAGGAAGGTTTAATATGAGTTGAGTTGAGGGTGCAGATGCTCAGGAGCTAACGAGTTTAGCCTATGATATCTAAATTCTTGTGAATTCCCACTTCAATGACTGTGGTTGCTTTGTTGACTTTAATGCATATTAACTTTTTACCTGTTACGGGTACCATTGTCAATTTATTTCCTGGAATCAGCGATTAGTTTTGAAGAAAACAAATCATTACTCTTCCGTATAAATAATAAATACAGACAAAAATATTTTTTTAAAGTACTGAATACATTAGAAACTAATTGCATCTCTTTAGGACATCACTAACCACAGTTAATTACCATTGCAGAATGTGGATTGCCATTTTGTTGTCTGTATAATGAAAGTTTAGACTCCTTGAATTCCCTTTGTTCTCTGTAATCACAATTTGGTATTTATAATATTTTAAGATAATACACTTTTTTCATGGTATTTAAATGCTTAACAAGAAAACCCTTAGAAGTCAATATTGTAATTTTGACACTATAGTTTCTAATGAGTTTTTCAGTTTGACCCTTTTAGGATGCCTTGTTCATTATCTTGTCTATGACCTTCAAACATTCTGGAAGGGAATATGGGGATACCATTTCTACTTTTAACATGTCAGTTTTATGTGTATTGCTCGTTTCTCTAAATGGAGGTAAGGAGGTCAAGAAGGAATTGGTGACACCACAGTTATTGTTGTTCTTATCGGGTACCCTCCACATAATACCCCACACCCCCACAACAGCTGTTTCTAAAGGACTATTTATCTAATTTCTCTGTGTCACATATACTGCATTTTGGTATGATTTCATGAGGAAGATTAAAAAATATGGGCAAACTTAAATTATGGGCAACCATGACCCTTCAGTAGTGATTGACATACAGAGCTGGATTTAACTAGACAATGACAAGACTGGGCTTCAGGAAGTTCTGCAGGTTATTTCAGCTCACGCTCACCAATGGCTATTACATTGGCTCTGAACACTAATCAGGTTAAGCAAATACTAGTAAAAGTACAAGAAAGATGTGAGTAGAATGATTGCAGGTAACCTTCCATAAAAAAACCTAGGTCAAAACTTTTAAAGCAAACAAATGTAAATCCTTAGCTAAGAAACCAGAAATAGTGAAACAGAAGAGAAATGATTTTGGAAATATGATGATATTGCCCCTTCTCTTTTTGTCTAATAATGATGTGAGCATGAATACATATACATTGTACCATGTCAGTATAGCTTACACTCTTCACCATTGACTCTACAGAAATAAGATCTAGCTGATGTTCAGTAAATTCATAAACATCAAAGATATAAAGTAGCGATATATTGAAAAAAAAATATATATTGAATTCATTGTGATGTTTGAACAGCAAGATGTATCAACTGTCTTATCCACAGGAATATAAACACCCTTTTTCAGACAAATATCTATACATGCAACAAAGATCAGTAAAGTAGCCTGCTGTTCCTGTCTTTGTAATTTATTGAACAAAAATGGCATGAAATATGTATTCAAGGTGAGAAACACAAACATTCTGATAAGAGAAGAATTTTATTAAACTGGTGACAGAGTAAAATTTATGCCGTGTAAATATTATACTTTTGATACTGGGAGTGTATGTATTGCCTCCAATATCACAAATATCAGTAACAAGCTTTGACAATGCAAACATGAAATTGCAAACTCCAGCAATTCTTATATGTGACTTGTTCTTAGTTATTGAGGAAATAAGAGTAATTAATTCCTCAGTTCCAGATTCTATGAAAGTTAAGAAATACAATGGCTGGTGGCAGTAATACCTCCTAGGTCTAGGTGTTCTCAGAAAGACAGCACAGATAAAGAAATAGCTATATCTTCATTATTTTGAGTAATGAAGGAAGAAACAATTGCATTTATTGACTGAAAGTTCTTCAAACGCTTCAATTATTTATGGAATTTTGGATGAGTCGAAGGGGTATCAATTTTGTTATTTAACAAATTATTAAAGATTTATTGTATCCTTGATCAGGCAGAAGCAGTAGCGCTGAAAGTCTGATTATCCATTCTGTTCCTACAAGATGTTTGAGAAATGTCTTTATCTTTCAAATTTTAAAGGCTGCCATCTGGATCTGTATTCCCACTTTTTGCTGAGTAGAACTCTCTTGGCTAAGAAGCAAAGTCATATGTTCTTTTTGGAATAGCTTATTTATGTACCCTTGAGCTACCCTTCACCAAGTAATTTTCAGTGCTAGTCAACCTTCCAAGAACAGAGATTTGCAGAGGTAAATCTTCACAGAGACTGGAAAGCTTTTCATGTGGAATGGTCTGGGTATATAACCTCTGCATAGCCAGGTAATCCACCATCTTTTCTTTTTCAAAGTTTTTGGTTGGTATTTCATGTATACTGATAGGAGAAATAAAATGAATGAGACTGAAGCCATAGTTCCTTGTGGAAACTGGTATAATACAGTGAGATCTGAATAGACAGCACATATAGCACAAGTTGTCACTGCTTTCTAGTTGTCTGTACATGTGACATTGATGAAATACATGCTTTTTTTAAAAAAAAATAAATATTTTTCAGAGGCAACACACTGGCAAAACACTTATTTTCAGGCCAGTGGATAAAGTAGTATAGGAATAACAAATCTTAAAAGCACAACTTGGAAGGTCTAATTAGTATTCATTATTAGAGTGCAGTCCAAGCTAAAGCACAAAATGTTTTTAACCTCAGAGGGCTTTGAGGTTTTATAGGGCTTGTATGGTTTTCATCTTGTTTTCCTTAAATGAGGGCATAGTCCTTTTTTTGACATATGATTAAGTCTGGAAATAAGTAAATCACTGCTGTAGTCCCAACTTTAGTAAAGTTCTATACATCTGGCAATATGGGGTAATACGTCTTTTGTAAGCAAAAAAGCATATTTACTGTGTTTGTGGCTGAGAAGATGTTTAGCCCACAGATATTTCATGTCAGTATTATTGTGCAAGACCTGAGAGCAATGGAATAGATCTTGCTCGCTTGTGGACTTCTGTTGTTACTTTTGCATGGAAAATAACAGCAAAAGGAGGTCTAAAAATGTCCTGCTGTTTGAACACTCATGGCATTTCAGGAGTAACACCAAGCATCATTATTTGCCATACATTGCTGAAGATAAATGCCTTTAAACTTACTTTCCACCACCACTCCTTTTTCACTTGACCTCTTTTTCTCTAAGCAGCAGTGATGCAGTGGAATACAGCGGAGCACAGGCTCAATTGATATCTATCTCAATTGATTAACTGTCTAGAAGATTTGATTTTCAGAATAGATACCCAGGAGAGCTCCAATTCATTAGTGGTTGTCCACATGTGATTAGAAACTGTGGGAGGGCTAACCCCCTCTTTTAATTGATCCAATTTCATATTCCTTGTGGTCATTAAGTTTGTTAATGGTAACTTAGCACCTGCATTAAGAAACCAGCTTAACAGCATCCTATAAATGACTTTAAGTCAGCAGGTGCCAAATTTACAGGAAAAAAATTGCATGATTGCTGCTGTAATGTTACTTCAGGAGGGATATGAAGTAATAAAATGTTGCAATTGTTTAATCCATCACAATCAAGCAGTCATCATTTGATGATAACATGATTGTTATATTATTACTATCCTTTGTTACTGATTGCCCCTTCTTCACTCAAGGGTATCATTCCTGTTTTATGTTAATAACTACACTTTCATTTATACTACTTTGTAAGGAAGTGAGACTTCCCACTTTCTTCACTATAATGAGATTGCAGATAGCAGGCTGCTTTAGTTATAGGCTGTGCCAGAAAGGCTCCACAGATTTTTTATTCTTCTGCTGTATTTATACAGACATTTTGCTTGAGACATCTTCCTGTAAATCATACACTCTAATAACATGACAATTCTAATGTTTTCTGATACCAGCAGGATTGGCAGTACTTTAAAAATAAATTCTGAATGCTCCTCAATGCAAAATTTTGGAGGAATTGTACTGAATTATTCAGTGTTATGTTATTTTAAATGAGGGATGTAAGAATCAAACTTCTAGTTTAGAAAGATAGCTCAAAATTTTCTCCTTTATTCCCCCAAAATACCTGTGCAAGTTGACTGCTATGTGAATTTCAGGCCATGGTTAAGTTCCACAAATACAAATTCTTAGCATTGTAGCTATTCACATGCCAATACCTGCCCCATTCTGAGCAGCCATATGCCTAAACCATGTTGGTTTCCAGAAATTAACTGGACAAATGTCTACACTCCCTAAAGGGTTCAGTCTGTGAAGCATTTTGAGACTGGTACATTTAGCATGCACCTATTGGGTTAGGTTGTCATACAAAACGGAGATACACTAGGTTTTGTTACTGCACAATGGAGTAATTGGCAATAATTTCCTGTAATATCTGAGGAACCAAAGAGAGTTTTGAGAGAGAAAGGGAAATAGGACTGTCTTAAGCCATTACACTGGGTTAGCGTTTCACACAATGTAAGTAGGAGAATGTGAAATATGTAGGTAAAGGAAAGAAAAGAACAGAGAATGTGAGACAGAAAGAGAAGGGTTTGGGTTGGCTGGCACAGCTGGCAGGATAACAAAGAAACAGCATCCTCTCAGAAAACGGATGAAGTTTCTAATGTTTCTAATGTTATAGAAAATCAGCCTCATTGGCTTCTGGACATAGCTGAAGTATAGAACTTAAACACAGATTAAGTATGAACTTTAAAACAAATGCTCTTCAGAAAAGAAAATAAATGATTATTTGGAACAAAGATGTACAAACATGGGAAGATATTTCTCTTTTCCATTAACGAGTTATTAAAATTTTTTAAAAAATGCATATTGAACATACATTGTGCCACTGACTGTAAAACTGGTTGATCCTAAATATATCCTATATGGTTCCTTGAAATTCTGTAACGTACAGGGTCAAAGACATACCACCATACTGTACTGAGGAGGATTACGGTGAAGGTGAACAGGAAGGTGAGCATATCTGAGGAAATGATTGGGAAGTCTGATTGCTATCCATTGCTATTTCCTAGATGAATATGGAGCTCTACTGGCAGACCACACCTCTTTTGTCCTTTCTGGAAAGCAGCAAAGCTTCTCTTGGTTTTGGTCATTTTCCATTACCCTGCAGGAACGGTGAGGAAGGAGCTCATTCTTGCAGCAGGACAACGTGCTTAGCTAAGAAGTGCTAGCTGGGATGCAGTGTTAGCTCCCACTTCTTGAGAGTGAGCTCAACCCAGAAGCTCTTTGTTCCTTTACTTTACAGGAATAACATTTCCTATGACGTATCCTTTGCCTTATTAATTTCTCAGGAGTCAGAACTATGTGGGTGGTTTGGTTTTTTTAAAAAATAATTAATAAAATCCAAATCCCATTCAGATATTTATGTTATAATTATGTTGTGTTTAATCTGTGTTTATAAGCGTATATGTTTATGCGTATATGCTTGTATAATAACATTAAATTTGTTTAATTAGTTCAGCTGAAGCAACAGTTTGTCATGACTCACATAATGGTGTGTAATCAGCAAGTTGCTGTGTCAAAGCCCAGAGTTCAAATTTAATATGCAAGGGAAATGTAGCACTCTTCATGCTTATGAATTGTACACTATTATTCTCTTGGGAAACGACAATATGAGAATAGTTCAAGAAGGTGCAAAATATGCTTCTGTTAACATTGCCTCACACAATAAGCTTATATAATCCTTATATCCCATCTGTGTCACATCTTGGTGCAGAACAAAAATGCGTGATACATTTTTCAATTATGTAGTAAAAGGAAAATTGTTCGAGACATATGTAAAATCCCGCTGTAAAAAAAATCTAAATGTTTTGTATTTTTATGCTTTTTGACAAAAATTCAAGAAGCTGCAAACATAACTCCAGAGAAATAGAAAAATACAAACAACAATCTGAGGAGAATAAGATCATGAACCTTGGTAACACTGGCAGCCAGCAGCAAGACAGGAAATAGAATGATGCGGGTATAGTCCTAAAAGCTTTCATAAGACTCTAAGAGAATGGCTAAGCAAAACACCCCAAAATGTCTTTTTTTGCTTCCTGACCCCCTTTTTTTTTTTTTTTTTTTTTTTATCTTCTTTGTGCAAACTTACACAGACTGAAGTGGTAGAAATAATTAATAATTATCCTGCCCTAGCCTTTAGGAAAACTTAAATCTGTTGAAACTTTTCATTAATATTTCCCTCCTTGTCTCTTTATTTCTTGATGAATTTCCCATGGGGAAAAAAATCATTATTAACTGACTAATGAATACCTGGGTCATAAATATAAATTATGAAGATCCTGTAGACAACTATTAGGTATGAAGTGAATCATTTAATTCTTCATTAAGACCTTAGAGTGAATATTTTATTATCTTGCCAAGTGTTGGTTTTATTAGTAAATTTAATTTAGTGCTTAAACATCTAATAGAATATCAAAACATATAAAAGCAGCTATATAAATAGAAGCCTGTGTAAATAGTTTTCACAGAATTCCAGCCAAAATCTCAGTTAGTGTAAACTAATTTTCCTCTAAAAAAGTCAATGATTAAATTGCATAACATTATTTGCCTGTTTATAGCAGCTGAGGGCTTGGCTCTTGAAATTATAGAATCTGTATCTGGTATTGGGATCCTACCTGATATTTCATTTACAAATTACTACAAGCCTGGTGCATTGATATTCAGCTGCGAACAATTCAGGTTGGGATTTTTTTTTTTGTTTCAGTACAAAATGGGAAACGTAGTCTACACTGAGAGAGCTTAGAAATGCACAGTTATAATTAGAGATATACAGTGGATGAATAATTGGGAATGTACACTAACTTCAGCTGATGTAAAATATACATAATGTATATATAATACAGTTTCACAGGTTACTATGTAAGTATCTATGTGCTCGATATTTTATATAGATTATTTATGATGACAAGCAGTGGAGAAAGCAACAAACTGTTCATCTTTATCTGGTCACAGGACTTTATACCAGCTGAAATGCTCAGAAAAAAAAGAAGAGAAAGAGAAGTGTGCTATGGAAATCAGGGCAGGGCAAGCAGTAAATGGGAAATACAATGTGTGTGTTATGTGAATTTGTCAGGACATATAGAGACACCAAAATGCAGGTGTTTTAATCTTCTACTGTATGCTACTCATAATTTGGTAAAAACTTGCCCCCAGCAGAGCAGCTTGCTTGCCTGGCTTCTAGTCTGAGACATGAATTTGAAATCAGGGGGAATCCTGGTCCCCTGAAGGACTCAGTCTAACAGGCCTTTTAAGACCAAGCCTGCTGGGAAGACTGAGCCCTTCACAGCACGACACAGTAGTTTTCAGAGTGTTCCAAAAATAGTTGCTCACTTGTTATGTGCTTACCAGTTTGAGTCATCACAGCAATTATCAGAGCAACTACATATCTACTAGCCTGCATAACAGTATTTTGTCTTTGTACAACTTAATTTGTTTGGTTGAACTCATTTAGACTAGAATCAGAACTTGTAACCACAATTCAGGAATGAAGCATGTTTTTGTGCTTGGAGAAGGTGACTAGTCTTGATAATCAGGCATAAATACCTGATGTATTGTTATTACTATGTATATATATATATATGCTTTCATGATTACTATTTTCGATGATTATGTGATGTTGGAGGATTGTGTCTTTTAATTATTATTTGACTTCTTTATGGACATAGTAATTAAATTTTGGATCTACAGATATAACTTTATATATTTGCCAGACATATAATTTTTGTCCTCATTTGTCAAGTACTTAAGATTTAATTAGTTTTCTGACACAGTACTTGTACATCTGTAGGTTTAAGGCTTATGTATTTATTTTCATAGTTAATTTTTCTTTCCTTCTCTCACTTTAAACTCACAGGACAGAAAGAGGAGTTGAGTGTTTTATCTGAATTTTTCTTGATTTAATCTGTTTCATCAAAAACTTCATACCTAGGCAATGTTTGTGGCAACAACCAAAGGTTTAAAAATAGTTTCTATTCTTATAGAAGCAGTTCCATTATAATAGATATTTAAGTGTCAGTTGGAACCTTAGTAGGATTCTGGGCCAACCTAGCAAAGCATGGTCAGCTATAGCACAGATCAGGTTCCTCAGGACTTCATGCATTTGGTTTTTGAAACCCCCCTCCAGTCTTTCTGAATAAGCTACTCCATTGGTTCACTGCTTTCCTTATCATGAAAAAAATTTTCCTTCTAGCAAATCTGATACTTTCTTGGCTCAGTTTGTGCCCATGGACTTTCACATTGTATTTATATGATGTAGTGGCATGTATATGTTCAGAGCTGTTTTCTTTTAAGCAATTTCACACATTTCTCATAGAATACTGTAGAACAGACAATTGAAGTAGTGGTCCTGGAAGTTAACACCATTTTCCTGATCAGGACACAAAGCAGTAAGGAATTTCTTATGCTGACTCTGTCAAAAACAAAGATATAGTCTTCTAATAAATGCAGGTGCACACGGATATCTCAGAGTGTCCTTACACTGGTAATTCCTAATGGCTGTCTTTAGATATCATTTTATCTTTTTCATTCCACCACCATCTTTCACCAAAATGCCAGACCCATTTTTTTTTTATTATTATTTTTTTTTTTTTTATTTTTGAAACCTCTTTTTTAAAGGAATTTGCATTCTCAGGCTATGTAGTTCTTGTTGTCCTGGTCTCTTACCTGTTAGGAATTTGGTAAAGTACAGGAGACTCCTTTCTTTGACATTTTGCATTCACAGTGACATACACAGATTGGAACACATGAACTACAAATAATCATTACTACCCTGAAAGTGAAAATGAAATTCTAGTTTTCACAGTCCCTCTGGACTTCCTATGCAAGAAGCTGAGATTTCACTAAGGTTCTTGTTACACCAAGTAACGTCCACTTCTACAGATGAAGTAGTGCAATGCCATTTGATTGTGCTCTGTCTGGTAGTGTTCTGCTGACCTGAGTTTTGTCTGTTTGGTTGTTTTTCTGTTGGTTTTTTTTGTTTTGTTTTTTTTTGTTTTTTTTTCTTTCAATGTGTTTTCACTTTTTCTGTCTTATAAAAGAACTTGATTTTTTTACTGGATCTTCTAATTGAAGTGAAAGGCACTTCTTTGCACTTAAAAATAGCTTTCAGTCAACTTGTCATATACTGGTAATAGAAGAACCGTTTTCCAGTTATTAGTGCTGCAGACTAAACCCATGGTTAATACCTTATTTACACAAACCGAAGACTTTTGTATCCATGTTTGGTGACCTTGAAGCCGCATTGTGTTCAGTGCCCTTTTTATAACCTTAATTACCAGGGAATACAGAGCTTTAAAGAAAGACTAACATTTCACTTTAACATCCACAATAATCTATTATAAAGCCAGTTAAGCCAGTCCCCAAATACAGAGAAATGTTATTACATGCTCAGCTAGCTGTCAAGGGGCCGTGAGTCAGTGGCTTACAGTTATCAAAAGTAACAAGGTTGTTCAGAATTTCCTCCAACAAAGCCAGCCAGCTTATGAAGGGATTAAGCTCTCTTTGATTAGAGCAACTGGAACACATCCTGCCCTTTTAATTAGCATTCCCTTTTGCTTGGTTTAGGCTGGTAATTTGACACTCTTACTAGCCAATGAAAGAAAATACTTGCATTTTTGGCCTATCCGTGAGTATTGTAACAGTAGTGTATTAGCATGGGCTAGCTAAAATGAGAGCAATCTTAGAGATCATATTCAAAGAAAGGCCTATGAAAATCTCAAGAGCATAATGTCAATAGATACAGTATAATAATACAAGAATGCATTGTGTGACAGCAGACTCCATGAGCCTTTAGGCACAGTATATTGGCCTGAGGCCACAGTCTTTCTACCTTCTATCCTAGACAACCAAAAAGGCTTTATGTCAGCTTTACTGATATTTTAGGGGCTTACATTTTAATTTCTAACTTAAGGCAAGTCAGTCATAGCGGCCTCTTTTTGCACTGGTGAAGAAGTAAGTGAAAAATATGTTAAAAAAATGACATGTTGATATGAAGACAGTTTGGCATGGAAACAACATCCTTGCTACATTGAAAAGAAAGAGGAAAATGTATTTTATTGGAACACAAGCACTGTTATCTTGATTTTGGATTGTCTGCCCTCGCCTCTCCCTGCCCTGATATCTGTGTTGATCGGTATTTGATAAAGATTAAGGAACCCACAGGTGACCAATGTGCTCTCCAGACTTCAGTGAGTTATTGAAAAGTCTTAAGTGTTATACTGAATAATTATCAACCAAAATGCTTCTCAATGTTTTTGCAAGTTACCTACTTTCTCTGGCAGCTTTCATTGACATGGATTTAAAATAAACCACACTGTATGTTGCTTCTCTTTCTCTCAAATCAACTTCTTAAATGTGTACTTGTGAATGTCTTCCTGCTCACTTCCACGTTCTGTCCATCCCTCCTTTCTTCTGTCCTTCACTTCTATACAATATTAAGTGTAAAAATTAGTTTTGTTCAGCATAAACAGTGGTGACAGTCAGCTAAAGCTGTCTTGCATCTCAAAAGCAGCTGCTCATCTCCTACTCCTCACCCACCAGACACTACCCCACCCTCAGATCTACCCTGAAATATGCTTGTGTAATCACTGCATAACTCAGTTCAGTCAAAATTATCTGTGGTAGAGAAGTTTTAACTTTTAATGAGTTTGAGCTAACCAGGGTGCTGAAATAAAACATTTTGTATTGTATAAATGTACTAATTTAATTTGTTTTGAAAATGAGTAATCAGATTCAATAAAATATTCAGATTTTGCTTTTATTTTCTGTATTTCTTATTCATAAAATTACAAAGGTAGTGTAGGATCTGATTTATTATATAATCTTCTGCTAAAACACTAAACAGCTAATTTGAAAATACAGATCTTAAAAATAAAAATCTGAAACATTTGATTTCTGAAGATCAACAGGAATTAGATTTAAAGTATTGTCTCCTAAAGGTATTACTGTGCCTCCTGTCACCTTTTGCTGTCCTACAAGCAGGACTGAACTAAAAAAACTATACCCCCACAATTTTTTTAGATATTTAGACCTTCATTTTCATTTCATGCCAGGATTTTGGGCTCACTAGGAATGCGTAAGGAAACTTAGTTACTACTCTTCTTAAATTCTGTAAGTTGGTACTTTTTTCTAGGAGCAGCAGACCTGATTATTTGATGTCTCATAGCAGTATTAGATTTAAGAAAGATTGCTGGGAATTACACAGAGTAGCCTGGGTTTTGTCCATTGGCCTTTTATTTAAATGCTTCATCTCTTATTGGCTTATTAGGTTGCCTACAGGCAGGAAGCAGTACAAATTCCTGTAAAAATCAGTAGCTGAAACTGCTCTTCTTCTAGCACAGCTCTTACCCCTTTCCACATTCTACATTTTTGTGTGACCCAATCCATTCTGCCTGACAGAAATATTCAAATAATATACTTGAAGTTGATTTCTCATCCTCTGCAATGTCTTAAACCATTTTATAAGCTAAATTGTGCATGCTTAAAACATCTACATTCTAACAAACAAATCCAATCCATTTTCAAAGATAGTATTAAAAAAAAAAGAAATCAATATGGAGTATATTTCTGGAGATAAAAAAAAAAAAAGTACATTTATTTGGTCTTGAGAATTAATAACCTTCAGAGAAATGATCAATGTAGTTTTTTGATTTAAGAAGAATTTCTTCTTTCATGAAAGAAAGAATTTTGTTTCAGATTGCCTGTCAAAAATACGATCCCTTACAATGATGTATGAAATACTACTGCAAAGATTTTTCTCCTTGATGTATATTTTTAAAAGATGACAGGCATGTTTTGGTTTGGAAATGATAATTCAAGTCATGCATCGTTGTAGTCTCTTTGTAACTTGACTTTCAGTTTTTTGTTTTCCATTTTTTTTTTTTGTAACATAGAAGATTATAAAAATAATTTGAAAATTGTAAACTACTTAATTTCATTTTCAAATTGAGTTTTCTTAGAAGGACAAGGCAAAATGAAATTAAGTGAGTTAATTTACTTTTTCTGTCCTTTATATAGAGGCTGTCAAGACATTCAGAGTTATATAAAATAATATTTTTTTATATTGTGGTTCCCTAATATATGAATAACAGAATTCAAGTAATTCAATGGAAGAGATAACACAGCCATCTTTTTTCAAGAATATTAGTATAGAAATGACATGGATAAGTTGTAGTATTAAAGATAAAGGTAATAATAGGTGACATCTTCTAGAAATGGGAAATGAGGAAAACAAAAAATACCTATGGATACATTCAGAATGTAAGGAGGGGTGATAAAGACAGGATATGACTGTGTTTTATGTATTTTCTTTAGACATTTAAGTTCTTTTATATGACAAGATTGCACACAGAGAAATACTATGAAAAATACTGTTTGATGTCTCTTTTATGTGTGCCATGAACACCCAATAAAGAAATCACTATACAAAACAGGAAGCATATGCTTGCCATTTACTGGTATGACTAGAACAGCACTTTGACTGCATCTATAAATCTACACATTAGATTAAAAAAAAATAAATAAAAGTGGAGCAACACTTGGTGAACAAATTACTTGTGAACAATTGCTAAGATACTTTGATTGTGTCCCACATATCCTCAAGCAGGCAGACAGAGACAGTGTGTACACATACATTTGTGTGTGTGTATGACGACAGATACATACACTCAAAAGAAAAATATAAGTAGACTATTAATTACAGGTGGAAATATTTTTAAATCTTGCCAGATATCTACTTGTGCTCAGCTGCTCCTAACTGATTGTTCATATACCTCATTGGCACAAACAACATAATTTCATGATAGAAGAATAAAAGTTTTTGTCTTTACATCAATAATTCGTAGTTGAACTTCAACAAGAGATGAGAAAATATCCATTATTAGTCTGTGCCATTGTAATTTGTTCTTCCAGCTTGCTTTTGTCTTACTTCTGGAGGTGAAAATTTTAACATATTTCTTTTTTCTATAACCTATTGGAAATTCAAGGCCTGTTTGGTTTTTTTTTTTGTTTTGTTTTTTTTTTTTTTTTTTGGTTTTTTGTTTGTTTGTTTGTTTGTTTTTGTTTGTTTGTTTGTTTTTTCAGATGTGATTCTATATTTTTCTTTTACTTTTAAAGGAGGTCAGACTTTGTGTTTTCAGTTAAGCTTATTAGAGATAAGCTTCAGCTCTAAGGTAAACAGACACTACAAAACTCTGGAGTGTGTGCATATGATGGAAATGGAGGGATACAAAAGAAAAAGCTGGCGTTAGAGCTGTGTTGAATGACTGCTAATAGAATGAGACAGGAAAGCATCCATCTGAAGTCAAAACAACATATCCCTGCTTAAGCCCAAATGTATAACACAAATTTTTTGTTAGTGTAGTTCATAATATATAATTAGATGTTTGAATTACTTATTGATGTGCTCATTTATTGTACATTTTATGTACAATAAATAATGCTAATTAAATTATGCCTGATCAAATTAATTTGATCTGGGAGGAAAGGATCTGAAATTGCTTTCTTGGGAATGCTATAAAAACTGCAGGATAAACATAAAACTTTTATTTAGGAGGAATAGAGGAGGCCATTATATCAAAAAAAGTTCAAAGCAAAGTTTGTCATAAAAGATACTTGTTTTAGAAGGTACTGATACTGATAAAGGATATAAATGAGAAATGAATGTTTAAAAGCAATGCTTCGTTACAAAAGAGTTCTGAAATAACTTTAGTCTAATATTAACACAGATGCAAACTGAGAAACGCATACAGATAATGAGACTTTTTAAGGGCCTGGTAAAATGTTGGGTATTTCAGCTATGGTTAGTTTTGTATTAATATTTAAAGATGAACAAATACGTTTGGCTTACATTACAAACTGACTTGTATTAGCCAGTCATCAGATAGTGCTTCATTCAGGAAACTATAGATAAAATTGTTTCTTTAAATTTTCCTCTTTGATATAATACTTAACTCACTCATATTCCATGGGGGCTAAGATGAACTACTGTATGTATCAAATTCTAAATTGTGACCTGCACATTTTGTGTGGCTCAGTAAGACAACCAATTAAAAAAAAAAAGCAAAAACAAAAACCAAAAAAGGCTATTTTTAAATACCTAGAAAATGCCATCTGAACATAACAGAATTTTTGTGATACTTGTTCAGCACAAACTTTAGAGTTCTTATTTTTGTGAACTACATATGTTCAAATTAAAGGAGAATTAATTCTACAGAAGTTAAGATAAATTCAAATTAAACTATATAATTATTACATTATTCTTCCTGTTACTCCTTTTAAATATATTCTAAATAGAGTAGACTGGTGGACTCCTTGAGTTAATTTTGTCAAAATAGGAATGCTTTTCGAACAAATGTCATGCAAACTGTTTTCTGAACGCTCAAATACATATTGACAGATTTTATTTCACTTATGTAAAAAAAATTCCTGCTAGTTATAAATCTGATAAGAATCAGAACTGCCCAGATGCTACTTCAGGAAATATTCCTGTAGTACTGGTAGTCTGGCAGAAAAAAGAGAGAACTACAAAGCTCATGAGAGAGCTGATACTCTGTTTAATCACAGGCATTTGATGTTCTGTCTAATTATAAGCATTTACAGGTTATGTCCACAGCTACTGAGCTGTGCCTCATTGTGCCTCAGGACACTCTAGTCATTTAGACTGGCAATCTTTGTGCTCCATAGCTCTGTTTAGCCTCAGTCTATCTAGCAACCTTGAGAAAGCCACACATAGGTGTGGTGCAGAGGTGTGTGGTGTGTTGGACACTTCCTCCCATTGAGGAGTGGAAGCCAGGAAAGAATAAGAAGCTGGGAATGCATTTTTTAAGTTCCCTAATAGCCTAACAGTTTGGCTTAAGGCACTGTTGATAAAAGCACCTATGTTTCTGAATTAAGCAGTTTGATATCACGCTGAATATACATTGAATTCTTATTGAATATCCGTTTTGTCTGCAGTTGACTGCAGAGCTATATTACAGAGAGATGGAAAATTTGGCCCAGCAGGCAGATATTTTGGATAAGACTCTCTTATTACACAACTGTACTTTTCAGCACTTATCTAAACTGAAAATTCTACATATATCATTACTTCTTATATTATTCAGATGCCAATTTTTAAAATTATTATTTTCCTGAGACAGACTTTTATTTGTGGAACAGCTGCAAGATTGTTATTCATAATTCCAAGACATATAGTATATAGGAATAGTGCATTCAATAATGCAACATATGAAACAAGGTAAAATTACATCTCTTAAGTTTCTCTTTAGTAGAATTAGTTTTCCATAAGAATCAGTTCTCTGACAACTGGCTACTGACAGCAAAACACATCCTACTTATGTGCTGAGAGACATCTTTCAGCAAAATATTAAGCATTAGATTTGAAATAGGCTGCAAATGAATTTAGTGTCTTACATCTTTGGAGGGATGGGACCTATGTCTAGCCTAGTGAAATAATAAGAATAGCATGCTTCCTTGTCCCTGACATCAAATAATATGGCAATAATTTGAACAATACAGCTATTATCTATCTCTCTGCAAAATACATTGGTGTTGTAGAAATAGATAGGAACAAACATCTTATCAATAGTTTTCTTGTGCTAAGTCTCAGGAACAGCTGAGCTCATTACAAGAAAGTACTGCTTGACCTGGACCCAATCTATGTTAAGGTTGAATAGTTTGGACTTGTGCCCTGGCCATCTCATCATTTTATGTAAAGGCATAGCTGACTGGTCTCTAGGTCATGCAGTGAAAGAAAGAAGCAGGACTTCTATAAAAACCTCCACATTAACATCCAGCTTTGCTATTAAAAACTCCAAAACTAACACCCCTCCCCCCCCCAAAAAAAAAAATAAAAAAATAAATCCCAACCAAATGCTCTCCCCCCAAAAAACAAATCCAAACCAAACAACCAAAAAACTCATTGATTGGCCAGTATTTTTCTTTTCCCAAGTAGACCTGTCTCTCTGATCAGAACTGGCAACAGGTAAATGGATTAGTTTCAGTGTTTATATTTCTTCAGTGTAATATTATGTTTCCAGAAGATTTATGTCCTAATCTCAACATTTATGCTTTTTTTTTTCCTCTCTTTTAAAAGGCTTAATTGATCTTTTGTGACTTTGGGAAGAAAGCAATTGTAGTTGTCAGTGTTTCAGTCTTCTGTGAAGTTGTATGAAATTCTCAGTGTCTAACAGGCATTAGATTGATTTGCTGGTAAACTGCACACCAGGTGAAGTTCACATTGTTCCTTACTTGTTCCAGGACAGCAGTGTTGGGAAGATGTGAGGCAGGATCATTAGCTGTCAGTGAATGTCAGTTTTACTAGATCACGGGCGATTAGTGTTACCTAAAATAGCTCTGGTATTTTCAAGAAGCATTTTCATTCTTCAGTTGTCAGAAGTATGATTAATAAACATAGGGCCTCCTTTATTCCTGGCAGCTTTTCAGCATCAGAAGGCTTATTCCTTCCTCAGCTGTGTCAAAGGAGTGTCTCTTTTAGTTTTAGTTATTTAGCTTCACATACCTAAATATACTATTAAAATGGAAGCTAACTTTAGAAAAGGCTGCTCCTAAAGACTTCTGAAACTTGTAGCTGTGTGAAATTTTCAGTATTTCTTTTTCAGTATTTCATTAATATTTCTGAGAGATTTTAACAATAAAATAAGAAGCTGCTATTTTTAAAACAACAAAATTAAAGTTACTGAAAGCAATCTCAAAGAAGTAGGTGTCTAGCTATTTGATAACTTCTCCTATTTACCTTCTGGGGTTTTCCCAGTCCTGGCCCAGGGGACTATTGTTGCCCCACCTGGGGACCATTGTTTAGAATTTTAGAATCTTTGTGAATGTGTCATGCAATGGATGTGCATTGAATAAAATAAAATGTGGTTTCTTTGCAGACTTAGAGTGGGAAAATCCCATTCACTCAAACTCAGCTTAGGGCAACACCTCTTTCTGGGAGCTATCAAGGACATGTTGACTTTTCCCACTAATGTCTACTAATTTCTACTTCACACTTTAGTAATTTCTTAATCATTTAGTAATTTCTTACTGATTTCTACTTCACACTTTAGAATGGCTGGGAACCTAAAGTTTAGATGGATAGGATCCATGGTAAAGCTGCACAGCAGTTCAATGATAAAAAGTGAATGGTGAAGGATAACAGGACAGGATAGAAAGCTGCGATAGGACAGTATGTGATAGGTTATCTCAGATAGTCATAGATGCCTATGTTCAGATACCTGAAATTCAGAAGTGACTTTCGTCATGTGTATGACTTCTGCCATGTCATTGTGTCAGCCACCCTTGAGACATGGAATTTCCTTTGTGTATCTTCTGTGCATCCCCAAAAGATTTGAGAAACAATAATTTATACTGAATCATAATATTTATAGTTACAAATCATAGGAAGCTATCTAAATCTGCATGGAACAGAAGATGACTTTAGTTATGGTGGGGCAGTATGTAGGCTCCAGTTAAACCCCAAATCTATTCAGAAAATACAGACTTTCTCTTGGGTATTTATGAAAGAGACAAATTTAATTGAAGAACTGCTGTAACTGTTATGTTTAACAATTTTTAAAA
Source organism: Merops nubicus (assembly GCF_000691845.1). Classification (NCBI taxonomy): domain Eukaryota; kingdom Metazoa; phylum Chordata; class Aves; order Coraciiformes; family Meropidae; genus Merops; species Merops nubicus. Next base: position 18,948 of record NW_008629298.1, read on the forward strand.
ACCATTAGGCATCAAAAGGTTTTTGTGGTATTAAAAGGTGGGCCATGACTGAACATAAAGTTCAGAAAAAAGCACAGAATGTGAAGACCCATTTTACTATACACATAGCATTTTTGCTGCCAGGAAAAATAAACCAAAATTGAAGAAATACTTCAGATAATCCTGAATAAAGAAATTGTTTGATTTTGCAAAAGTGCATGCTTCTTTATCTGTTGTACATAAATATTCCCTTGACAATTTTACTGTCTGAAACATGTGTTGAAATATTGTATTCTGAGCAAGTACTAGAGAATAGGCCTACACAGTGAAGTGTGAACTCATAAATGTGAGCAATTGTACTTAAAGCTATTTCTTATTCTCCTAAGCTATATTCATGCTTTGAGCACTGTTAACTAATGTTACTATTCATAATAAAATACTCAATATCACTTACTTCACTACTCTTTCTGCCCAAATAATTACTTGCTCCACAGATCAAATATCAAATTCTAATGACATGGTTACAGCAAATGTGAATGTTAAAGTATTCAGGCTCTAGTAGTTCAAATAGGAAAGTAAATTTCAGAGTCAGCAGGGCCAATACCTGACCAATGTTTTCTTCTAAATTAAACTATGAGAACTTTAGGTGAAGAACTCCAGTGGACACTGCCCACCATAGCTCAAAATGAAACAGATTCAAAAATCCTACCCAAAATTAGTCTTAACTCCATGGGTGAACACCAACTGCTTTAGTCCTGCTAAAAACTCTGAAGCAGGACTATAAAGCTTTGCTATATACACCCATCTTTATGATGTTGCATTACCCTGGGTATCTGAAGAGTTTTGGGCTGCCTGTCCACAATATCAAGCACTTTCATAGTTTTGTTTTTAAATATCCTATTGGTCTCATAACTTCTTACAGAGGAAAAGCTTAGACTACGCTTTTAAGTGCATTCCAATATATGTCTCCGGTAATTCGGCCAAAAAGCACAGTTGTTTTTCCTCTTAGGGTCTTTTACTATGAAATTTGCACAGTGCATAGTTAATCTAACATCCTTGCTCCTAGGTTACTTATTCCTGCTTTGAGTAGCGAACAATATACAGTTTAGTGGTATTCCTTCTGGTAATGATCATTTTGAACTTTGTGAGGATGATAACATTTTACACTTAGAAAAGACCTATCTTTAGGAAATCAAGCTACCATAGTAATGGACAGGTACCCTGCTGTGTCTGGGAAGTAAAAGAGAATTATAAAGTAATTCAGGCACAAGTGGGTCAAATACTGTCTAGAATATTCTCCCATCTAGCACTGGTACTAGTTGGAGTTCAGCCCAGCTTACAGAGACTTATGTAATCAATAGAAAAAAAAAAAAAAAAAAAAGAAAGAAATCTCAATAATTTATTGTAGTCCCAAAAAAATATGTCTTCTAGGGATACTCTCCAGAATTCTGTCTTACAGAAAACATATGTGAGGGCAGCCTTCTTAGTACACCTAATCAGAGTTACAGGATTGCTGAACTAAGAAAAGAGGAAAAACAAACAAAAACAGGGGCAAGACCCAGTCCTTCTGTCCTCCTTTTGTGTTTTCTCATGAATAATACACTGGTTTTGTGGTACAATTTCCTGTCTGTAAATAAATATCAAAAAAGCTGTGCTTCATGCCTTACCTGTTCTATGAGAAGAATGGCAATTTTGAACAGTTTTCTTCCACCAGCATCATGTAAAGGAATGACAGTTCACACTTCAAAAATTCCTTTACAGGATTGTGTTTACACCATGGCATTCAAGGATTCTATAATATTTTAATAATTTCAGTTGTGAGGAGCCTGTGGAGGACCTCTGATTAAAATTCATTCTTAACTAGATTTGATTTTGAAGTCAGAACATATACATCAGGATCTTGTCCAGTTGAGTTTTGGGTATCTCCAAGATCAGAGATTCCTCATTGATTCTGGCCAACTTGTTCCAGATTTTGACTACTCTCATTGTGAACACTATGAAAAAAAATTTCCTAATATCTAACCTATTGCAACTTTGTCCACTGATTCTTGTCCTTTTGCTGTACGGCTCTGAAGACTGTGATTCTGTTTTCCCCATAAATGCTTTTCAAGCAACATCAGCTGGATCTCCTGTATCTTTTCTATCCTTATAAGTTGTGCAGTAGGGGCCTAATTGTCATGGTATCTCTCCATTGGATTCACTGCTCTAGAAGCATTCTCACAAGCATCAAATAAAGAAAAACATTCACTTCTATTGACTTGCTGGCTAAACTCTTACTAATACCTGCCATTTTTTTGTTGGTCTTTGCTACAACAGCACACTTTCTTCATGTTCATCTTACTGTTCACCAGGATATATAAAGTTGCTTTCTAGCCAGATAGTGCCCAGCTTGCATTGTTTCATTGAGTTATTCCACCCCAGGTATAAGACTTTGCATTTGGCTTTCTTGAGCTTCCTAAGGCTTCAGTTCACAGTTTCTTCAACCTGTTGAGGTCCCTTTGGTTAGCAGCCTTATTCTCTAGGATATCAACAGGTGTTCTCAGTTTAGTATCGTCTCTGTAATCCGATGGAACTGGGTTATGTTTTATTGTTGTTTGTTTTGAGTTTTTTTACTGGCATTTGAGATGCTTGGAGTAATCAAGATATGCCATTGGGCTAATAGTTATGATATAAGGTCTTCGGAAAAGTATGCGCCCTTTGACACCAATAAAAGTGGACCAGCGTGCATTCCCTAGGCCACCCAGACACTTAGGTGTAAGCACCTGAAGTGAGTGAATATAGTAAAGTAGTCCACATGCACAGACTGACATGTAAGCTATTTGTCATTATATGCTGTGGGGATCTGGAAATTTATTCACTTTGCCACATACAGGTATTTAGTGTCAGGTGAGATCTTTAATGATATCCAAGGTATGTGTGTGGAACTAGAAGATATAACAAAAGACTGATACAGGTGTCCTGCATTCAGCTATGATAGAGTTAATTTTCACCAGGAACTGGGAGGGGGCACCCAGGAGGGACAACTGAACTAGTGAGTGGGATACTCAATACCATACTGATGTCATACTCACTATATAAGAGTGGTGGGCACACCAGGCATGGTGGGTCTCTGGCATGGACCATGCAGTTGGGGCAGCCTTAGATGGTTCGTTCTGACTGTTTCATTATTATTGCTATTATTGTGTTGTTCTATTAAATTGTCCTTGTCTCAGCCCATGGCATTTTGCCTTTTTCTCCCTGTTTTTCTTCCCATATGACCAGGGGAAAGGGGAGGTGGGAGTGAGCAGCCACATGGCTCTCAGCTTCTGGCTGGGTCTAAACCATGACAACGGGAAAATGTCTATTGTGTAGTCCTGTACTGGTACTTGAGGTCTAACAGGGACATGACAAAGAGTTTCAAACTAATTGTATACCTATTTTGGAAAAGTAAATCAAGTCCGTATTAAAGTGGAGCTGAGGAAGACTAAAGAATTATTCAGTTGAGCCTTTAAGAGACAAACCTGTAGTCAGCTGAACAGCTTTCTAGCCTGTATAGGCTTAATTCAATTTCCTAAATATAGGCTCCTGGTGCTGTTTGGAATATGCTAGGATATCCAAGACATACACACAGAAGTAACAGATGTCAGTAAAGCAGACCTATATCTTCCTGCAGTGGCAGATGGAGTATTTGCAAATGACATGAGATGAGCACATTTAAGCAAATTATTCTGAGTCACAGTGAAAGTATTGACCACAAATTTAATCAGTTCATTTAAATATAGGCACCTACTACAATTTTACTCACCCTAGAGTATACAAGCTATCTCAAAGGCATGGCACTTAGGCCACAATGCTTTCAGGAGACCTGTATAGTTCTGAAATACAAACTGAAGACAGGCAAAAAAATGCCCAGTGCTGAAAATGGCACTAGTATTCTGTGTGTAGGCAGCTGAACTAAATCTTGCCTAATCTGTGCTAATCTGAATTCCACTTCCATATAAATCGATAAAGTATAGAGGAAAGAAAATACTATTTAGAAAGAGAATGACTCAAGTGAACACAATATTGAAGTGGTTTTCACTAATAAATATGTAATTATGCACTGTGAGCCTTATGTAACACAGAATAAATTGTGCTTTATGTTTAGCAGGATAAGGAAATAAAAATAGAAAGAAAATAAAGCTTCCCTGCCAATCCATTTAAAAGTCTACAATATAGGAGCATTTAAGCAACCACTTTTTTGTTTTTCACATAAAACTTCAGAGCAATAAGAAATTAGTAATTTTTCATTCAGTTTACTATGCACAAAAATGGTCAAACCTCCAACACTTTTCTGAAATGATACCCCTAGAAGATATGAGGTGTGGTTTACAAGAGCATAAATCTTCCATTTGCTACATATAAAAGTGTCACTGCCTTTACATTTCTGGTGAAGATGATCCCAAACTTTTATGTGAACAGCTAAAATGATGGGTTGGGTTCACTGGGAGGAAAAAAAAAATATTCTCTTTACAGACATGTGCTGTTGAAAGTTCATAATTTGAATGTATATGCCTTCAGGAGGTGCCTGCTGGAAACTAGAGAACATATTAAAAAGAGGTATGAAATATCTGGTTCTGAATTTATAGATTATATTAGTAAGTATTTTATTGTTGCCACTCATAACTCACTTGTGGTTAAGTTTTCAACAATTTTATAATACTATTAAAGAAATATTTGTGTTTTTAAATAATTGTGGGTACATCCAGAACCACAGAACAATTCAGGTAATTAGTAAATTTGAAACCAAATGTACTCACCTACAAACAACGTTCTGGAGAACTTGCTCGTTGTTTCATCACTTAATTCAAGGTTGGTTAACACTTTTTTTATCATGCAGTTCCTATTGATTTCAGTTGTATCTTTGCCTGATTCTAGAACCTTCCCATCTTCAGTTTTCTCATGTATATAGAACAAAGAATTTGTACTATTGACTTTTAAAAACACCATTTTCTGTTTTTATGTATTTTCTTCTTAAAAGCATATTTTCCGATTTGTTGCCATCTCATCAGAGCTGGGAATAACCTTTATTGCAACTGGAGGCTGCGATAAAATAATGTGATATTCAAACAACATATATAAATCAGAACTTCAATTTATACTCTGGCTGGCTAGCTGGATTCCTTATCATCATTTCGTCCATCCAATGAATTTATTTTGGAATTTACATAATCCACGTTCATCAAGCTCATTGCTTTCTTATGGTTGTTGTTTTCTATTCTACTAACAGTCAAATAGAGTCTATTTCCTTGTTTAGGAATGGAGATGAAATGGCTTTGTCTTGCAAATGCATTTTTATTAATAAGAAAGAGGACAATAAGAATTTTATCATGAAAAAAGATCAGGTTTTCAGGTACCATGTTTAAATAATACATCAAAAATACAATGAAGGCAATGGGTGACATAAAAAAGAACCTTGACAGTTCATTAATCTTGAAGTTATATCACACAATGAAGGAATGACAAGATATTCAATAATTCTGAAAGAAAAGATCATTTTAAGTGTAAGTTTTAGTTCGTGAAGCAGGTGTATTTAGACAAAATTGAGCAGCAGAAGGAAGTGTAGCTCAGCTTGTTGCTTTATACACGTGTGTGTATCTGATACTGTGTTCCTAATTTAACACCTCTGAGGCTGTTAGAAGGAGGTACACTTTAAAGATGTGTGTAGGGGTAGCTATTATTTTAATTGACTATTCAGAGAATTGAGTGAAGGTCAAAGTTAGGAGTTAATGGAATTCTGAGAATTTTTTATTACAGAGAACTTTTCAGAATATTATTTGTATATTTTTTAGTATATATAAATGACATGTGAAGTATAGTTTGGATCAAAATTATCACTGTGTAAGCTTGCATTAATAATTTTTGAGGGATGTAGACATCTTCTGTATCTCAGTTTTCTTATATAACATAAATATGTAGTTCAGCTGGCATATTTTCTTTAGTATCTGATGTACTTTCCACTACCAGCCCAGTATTTTAACTTGTGTATCTTTTTTTGAAGGATGTTTCTTTTATCATTTCCCCCTGTTTTCTTCTCCTCCAGCAGTACAAACAATTTTGTTCTAAATTTGATTAGGTTTCAAATACATTTACAAGGCAGCATCCTGTTATACTTTATTTTGCCTTGTTTTGTTAACTGGCTATTGAACTGAAACGAATTTGGGTTTCTGCCTACAAGAGGTCCTATACTAATCCTGTGATGTTCCCTGTAGAACACTATACAACAACATTGTGTATAAAGTTTCATTAATCTACAAACATGAGTGCAACTCAAGGAATTAAGAATTTAAATGATCTTTTGATGATTTAAAGTTTGAGGAGTGTAATTTGTTGAAGACCAGCAACTACATGGCAAGCACTCACATAAGGTCTCGTTGGTATATCAAAAAGCCATGCATGCATAGTTACCACATGTAATTCCAACACAGAGTGCAGTACTTATGTCCATGAGAAATAAATCTACAGTTTATAAAAAACAAATTATATTGATGATTTATTGATGCTGTTAGACTTCTTTCTTTACATAAATTCATCTGAAATTCTTGAACAGAAATTCAGGTGGAAGGAGAATTCATTCTGTCTCCCTAGAATATTAGATCAATTAACAGTTAACATTTCAAGACAGAGTAAAATGACAACTAATTTGGAAGACAACATTGTAAACTTTATAAGTCATCTGTTTTTCATTTCCACAAATTGTTTAGTTTTGAGCCTTTGCAAATTTCTCATGTGAATATCTCCTAAATAGTTCATTGTCATCAAGACATAATAATGCTGTATTTTTATGTTGCCCGTCTATGGGGCAAACTGTCCAAAAGAGAAAGGAATAATTTAGGAGTACTGAATATTCATTGAAGCACATATTAACTTGAGTCGATAGGTTGTTCTTTTTTATGACTGAAAAACAGTGAGATGGTTTTGCAATCCTTTCATTTAGATAAGTAGGTTTTCTACACTTTATGCAGAAGCATATACAGATCTGTGTAAAAGTCATGACGTATTTTTCCTTAATTTCATTGGATAATTCCACTCATATTTATAAATAGAAAATAAAACTGGCTATGCTTGTAGTTGAAAAATAGGTGCTTCAATGTCTGTAACTTCAACACATTAATGATGACCTGCAACAATGTGTTTCCAACCTGCTGTTTAACACAGGACATTATGACAGATTTATCCAATAAGTTAGGACCCTTCTTTTGTTATCTAGCAAAATGCCATGTTTTGCTTTCAAACTCAGAGTAATAATCTGATATCTGAGTTCAGGGACAGCATTTTTGAACCATCATATTTTAGTGCAAGCTGCTGACAAGATGAAATATGAAAAATATGAAAAAGTCTATCAGAAAAAAAAGTGAATCTAAAAGGCCTTTAAAAGTAACCTTAAACTGAGTAACTGATTGTAAGCTTATGATATTGGAACTGCACACAGCTATCTCCTAAAAGACTTCTGTAGGCTTCACATACATTTCATAACAGCCTGAGTAAAGCAGGCTAACCCATTTTGTTTGGTATCAGACTTGCAGGACACCCAGATGATCTGTGCAATCATATGGATTTATGATTCAAGAAAAGTAGAAATTCCATGAGGGGAAAATAATAAAGAGAGAAGCACTGAAAGAAGTACCAGTTTCACACTGAAAATAGGAATTGGTTTGTGATAAGTACTTTCAGTTCAGATATGTTCATACTTTCTGAACTATTTCTTTTACAGTGAGCTTCTTATTAGGCTGCCTAAAATAGTTATAAAATAGATGCTATTTTCCCATCAGACAACAAGCTCAGCCTAATGGCGGAATGGAGTTCATTTTTACTCCTGGGATTTTACTGACTTAAGGATATTGTGGCAGTTTGCTTCAGTTCATCATGCAGTGTAAATTCACTGGCTAGGCACAAGATCAAAGAACTACAGTATGTTCAAAATGTTACAAGCTACAGTCTGGCTTCCAAAGGCATGGAAGTAAAAGAGAAAGGCAAAGAAGTAAGGGGTGGGACAAATTTCTTAAGGTTATAGCGTAGTGGCAAAGATCATTGATGTAATGAAAAAAGCAAACAAAGCCACACTGTAACTCCAGTAGCAGTTTTCTATTCATTACTATGGGGGAAAAATATTTTAAAAAAGAAATAAAAAATAGATCCAAGTATTTTATAAAACACTAACAGGGGTATTAGAGAGGCCAAGTCATGAAGCAACATAAACTTTTGGCTATAGCACATTCCTAGGAGATGGGACTACTTGGTATAAATATCTCTGAACCTGCAAAACCTTGGCTATGAATTTCAGAAAACACAGGAATAAATCTTGACAGGTGATTGTTGTAACAAGCTACAGAGTGTTTTTGTGTCATTGATGAAGAAGTTTGTCTTTTTCTACTCTGGGCATTTTAAGACAGGAAATTCTATATGTCAACATAAAACTTTACCTGTCTGATGTTAAAATATTCAGTTTACACTAGTTATATTGGTACATTCTTCTCCTAGTAGGAAAAAGGTAGCCGTTTGCAGATGACATGGGTAGAACTGTCCTGCAATGCTGACCATCTATTTCAAAAGTGATTGACTAGGTTGTTGTTTTACATGGCTGGAGTCAGATGAGAATTTCAGTTTAAAGGATTATTTTGAGTTCTTAATTTAAAGAAAGAAAAAAAAAAGTCTAAATGTAATGTTTTGCCATTCAGTTCAAATCAGGTTTATTTTACTTATTTTCATAGTTAAAATACAAAATCTTGTATCCAAGAGAGTGTTCATGTGCTAAAAGGCTAGCAAACTATTATTGTTTAAGAGTAGTGACCCTATGATGATGATGATGATGATGACAGTACTGATGATAACCTTTCTTGCGCAAAGTATTTCAAATTCTTTGACCCAGAAGAATGTGTTGAGAAACAGCGTATAGTCTGGGACAGTGAGTCAACTGGTATCTTGCAGCTTTTTATGATCTGATGAAAACTTTTTTTCCTCTGAAGTATTACTGTAGTCCTTTAGCCATACCAGTAACTCAGAGTCCAGCTATGATTCTAGCATCTGCCAGTGCAGAATCTCCTAATAGAATTGTTACATCCATTGTCACATGCAGGAGTCTATCATGCTCTAAATCCCCAGTATATAATACTGTGAGGTTTAAAAAAAATTACATAGGAATAAATTATGTACTTAGGCAAAAGAAGAAAAGATATTTCTAGCCTGAAAGTATATTGAAACATAAACTTAATAACTTCAAGTAAAATGCAGAATATTTTGTAGGAGTTACAAGTAGAACTAATGCATAATTGAGTTGTGTCCCACAGGGAGACATTCTCCTCAGAATTAGTATTTGAACAGATTAAATACTTGGTACAAGACTATGTCGATGCTGTTTATACCACTCAACTTAAAAAAAATTAAAAAAAAATAAAAAAAAAAAGAAAAAAAATCTCTGTGAAAATTTTCAGACTCATTTGATAAAACAAAGCTGTTATTTTGCTGGGAGATCCAGTCTCCAGATTAGTTTAGATTATTATTTTTTTTTTTTTTTTTTACTTTTTTCAATATAGAGATAAGCAGATTGCAGTTAATTTTGCTACAAGTCCAGTCATCTTCAAACTTGAAAACTGAAAAACTTGAAGGTATTAGTATCTAATGAATAAAACACACAAGTCTTGTTTATTGACGACCCTCTACTTTCAATAGATTTCTGATATACAAGCTGCATTACCTGTTTCTATTGACTTGTTTTTCGAATTATGACAATACTTCAGGATGAACGGAGGCACTGTATTCCTGTGTTAGGCAGCTCTTTGTCTTCGTTTACTCCATTTATTTAAATACCAGGATGGTGGACAAATGCAGCAGGTGCAGCCACTCTAACAGACAAAACCAAGGCAGAAACAGCGCATGCAAGTGTGATTTGGGGCCTCAGCAGTTAAACTGAACAATGGGCTTAGTAGTTGGACCCCCCTTGGGTATGCTATCCAAGGATGCTTCAATAGACTGAGTGAATTTCCATGGACTGAGTGAACCTCCCTCTCCCCTCCATCTTTGAGTAAATGATATCTTGTGCACTCCTGAGTGGGAGATTTTCCCTTTATGAGTGAGTGTATGTCTATTTTGGTTCACCTTTCCTTAAAGTCTAGGAATTTGTTGCATAGTAGTTCCCAACAGACATCTGAACTTGTAATTTGATTTTTGTCAGAAGGAGGAAGGGCAACTTTGGTTGCAACAATCCCCCTTTTTTTGATAATGGCTGTTGTTTTGGGGGTACCTCCCTGACAACAAGGACTACAGAATACAGTCTAGTGATCTGTATCACCTCCCACTATTGGACATGAGAACAAAATAGAAGAAGCCATGATGCTAGAAGAGTGATATTTGGCAGTGCTGCTAAATAAATGAGGATCAAGGAATGGTGTTTCTTTTCTGAGTTCTATTAGCATCCGTACTCTCATCTAGGACAGGTCTACAATCAGGTCATTCTAGAAAAAAAAATTAAAACAGTGAAAAAAAAACAGTCAGGGAAGATGTTAATGACTCTTTTGGATGTAGATGGCAAGGTTTTGGCAGTGGGAGGCTGCAGAGGCCGCTTCCATGAGGAGAGGCCAGAGCTGCTCCGTGCCAGGCACAGTCAGTTCCAGCCAGCTCCAATGGACCCACTGCAGAGCATGACAGAGCTCCACAGCCAAGATGGTGGCATCACAGTGATAACATATTTACTGAAGATTAGAAATACCAGACAGGCAGTGAGGAGTGAGGAAAAAAGTGAGAAACAATCTGCAGATACCAAGGCAAGAGAAGAAGGTGGGGAGGGAGGAAGGGAGTAGGTTTCCAGGCAGTGGAACCAATATTCCCTTGTGCCTCGTGAAGGACCATGATGGAATAGGTTATCCATACTGTATACCGTGGAGGACCTAATGCTGCAGCAAATGAGTATGCCCTGAAGAAAGCTGCAGCCCATGTGAAAGACCCACACAGGAGCAGGAGAAAAGTGTGTGGAGGAAGGAAAAGCAGAGGTAAACTGTTGTGGACACCCCTCACCCCATTCACCATCTCCCCTGTACCACTCTGAAGGAGGACACAGAGAATTCAGGAATAAAAGAGTGAAACTGGGAAAGAGGTGTGTGTGTGAGAGTGTGATTCAGTTTGTGTATTTGTTTCTCACCATCCTACTCTGTTCTAAATTCTCAATAAATTAAATTAATATTCCCTCAGTTGAGCCTGTTTTGCCTGTTACAGTAACTGAGAAGTGATCTCTCTTTCTTCATCTCATCCTATGAGCTTTTTCTCCCCTTGTCATGTTGAGGAGGTGGGGAGTGAGAGACCAGCTGGGTAAGCGTCTGGCAGCTCCTCAAGGACACCCCACCACAATGATGAAGCAGGGTGTTCGATCAGTAGTCCAGTATGTGAATTCTGATGCTGACCCTTCTTTTACTTAAAAGTAATGATACACCCAAAGACAGAAGGTGTTAGAAAGAAAAAAAGAAAAAAAAAAAGTCAATCCCTTTTGTAATGTCCGAAGAGAAGAAGTTTTCAGTGTAACCACAAAACTAAACTGTGGAATAAAAAATATTTTTAGGACAGTTGTAGTCTATAAAAGACAACATCTATTTTTGTAGTTTATGAACATTTTATGGTCATTTAGTCTGACCTCTTGTATGTCGTGGGCCATAGGATCTCATTTTGTAATTTCTTCAGTTAGTCTTTAGTCAAGGAATCTTATAGTTTCTTTTTTCCATTTAGATCATCTATTGACTTTTCTGTTTACAGTAATATATATATATATAGTAATATAGTTTTATTTTAGTTAGAAATAAATATTAGCTGATGAGATTTAAAACCTTTGGAAATTGTTCCTTTACGTCTCAAGTACCATCATTCCTTTATTTTTATTCTTGGATGATTAGTTCTTTAACACCACAGAGATTTCTGCCTGTCAGTTGCTAGTGACCGACTCTTGTAGTCTCCTGGTAATGTAACAAGTAAAAAATAGTAATTTAAAAATTTTGTTCCCACCAATCCAAGTGTTGGTGTCTGATTTAACCTACCATCAAAAATATCAGCCTATAAAAATGCCAGCACTTATTACATTCTCGTGGAACTTGAAATACTAGAAAAATACTTAGCTTCTAGGTAACATTTTCTAATAGACCAAATACATTGAATCAATGTAGAAAGGCTGAGGAGTGCAGATCCAGGGCCATTAAAAGCAAATCCACCCAAGTTACTGAATACACAAGATTTCTGATCCTATTAAAACAAGCCATCCCCAGCTGCAGGCTACATACGTCTTTATTTAATTAAAGAAGGATCACATTGTTCCCATACCATCCCAGAATTACTAATCCCAGCATACAGTGTATTTCTTGATTGTGTAAAGAACTTTTAATGGATAGACCAGAAGAATAAAAGAATAAGCAAATGAAAAAAGTTATTCCCATTCTATTTTAATAGCAGAATTGAAGCAGCCTTGAAAGATACCCTCTGTATGTGTATACACCCACAGAAAGGCTGTGGGTGGTAAATTCATGTGCAAAGAGTTGAAAATAAAAGTCAAAGCCACTTTGGTTAATTGCTCATGTTGCCTGCTTTCACAGTTAGCATTTTCTCAAATGAAAATTAAGGATTCTTTTCCAGTGTAGACTTTTAGACAACAGGAATGTTCAGCTGTTTACAAACCTAGTAAACGAATTCCAGAAATGTTGCAACTGGAATGTTTTAAACTTTCAAGTCTATGATAGGCAATAACCAGAAGAACAGTAACAGTCACCATCAGTTTTAAAATTTTGGCTGTGTGTATAAATTTGAACAACGTTAATTCCAAACAGTGTCTCTGTACAATGACACCTACAAGGAAATCAGGTTAAATTAAAGTTGTTATATGATGCAGCAAGGTGAAAACTCTAAATTGTTTAATTGCTTGCCAGTGAGCAACCTACAGTTATTTATTTAGTCGAAAGTAATATCACACAATCTGTGATGACAGCAGCTGTAGTTCTTTTAAGATCCAGTTGATGAGTAGGCCAAAATAATTCTCTCATCCAAAAATATTTTGTCAATTGATTAGCCTGATTGATGAATAACAGCAGCCCTCACTTTGTATGCTGTCAGTGAATGATGCACTCCAAGTGCTTCTTTATTTCCACTAACTGTAAGTGAAGCTTTAAATGACACAGCCAGATTTGTTAGTCTGCATTTTTGTTTTCAACAGCTGGATAAGATGAATCCCCTGGCCATACTGATCCACAAATTCTTGGAAGACATTAATAATAATTTAGTTATACAGAAGGTGTAGAAAACATCTTGAGGATGTGATTCTAATTAATAGATTTTTATTCTAATTAACAGAGGACAACTGATTGGGAGTATTGAGGTGGGACCTATCTAGGAAACATTCATAGTCTTCAGAATAGAAAAGAGAAAATTCAGTAGAATTGAAACATGAAGGCAGACTTGAAGAGACATAAGAATTTGTATGGAAGATTTCCCAGAAGCTGTGTTGCTTTGTGGAGGAAAATTTGAAGTGTTAGGATGTGATAAACCTGTCTAAATTGCATGTTTTTTTCACTGAACTCAAACAAACCAAGAAAGTATTTAGAAAATGGAAACTGTCTTCTTGACACAAAACCATGTGTGGAAACACAGAACAAAAATGAAGAAATGAAATAAAAGACTAACTGCTAACTAAAATGAGTTAGCAACAGTTCTCTGGTTTCCACTAACGAGGTGGTCCCATAAGCAAAATGCAGCCCTTCGCTCTGGATCTGATATACCATGGGGGCTCTGTTCCAGTGGGAAACTGAAGCTGTATCTACACAAGTGAAATAAACCTGCCCAGGAACATTTCCTGGCACTGATACCATCTAACACCATATAGCTTATGATAGCTATAATAGCCTGGTAGCTTGGAACCTGAACTTCTAAAACTAAGAATGTGGACAAATTCTCTGTTGGAAACTGCCCCAGCAAAGTTAAAATTCCCAAACTGTGCTCAGGAATGGCCAGTGCTATCTGGAACGTGGCAAAACCCTGCGAGGACGTTCTCTGGCAGGTTGCGAGCACAGAGAATTGTGTTCCTGTTCCTGAAACTGGTCCTGCATGTATCTGAGGCTACAGACATAGCCTGAAGATACGCACAGTTGGTTGCAGTGCATGACATGAAGGTAGTAGTAGAAATGGACAGTGTAAAACTTGCTGCAATAGCTTTGAGGAACTGTAGAAAGCTGAGAGAACCAAATCTGATATAGTCTTGTTCAAATTACTGAAATGTGCCTTCATATTCTCTCATGCAATATGACGTTTAGCAAGCCAAACTGGTGTCAAGTGATGTGTTAACAACTATCCCTTTGAACAATAGGTGTCTCATGCCCTTTTTCAATTAGTGTTAGATATGGCTAGAATGCTGTAAGGGCTTCTATTTGTTTTAACAAAAAGCTCATGTATTATCAAGTAGTTAATAAGAGTTTGTCAATAACTTCAGCACAAGATCAGATTTCATCCTTGAATGAGAAAGAACAAGTTAGAGTGGGCTTTAACAAGTTACAGGTTTTCGTACTGTCTGGGACTGATGAGTTTCAGCCACACTATTTAAAGTATTAGCTGTTGGAAGCTGAGAACTATTATTTTTGAGAACTCATGAAGTCTTTTTGAAAATACATGATCTTCTGTCAAAAGCCTGGAGGAAAGCAGATTTGGTGTCGTCTTCAAAAAGAGAAACATAGAGAATTATACGCCTGTCACCTTCACTTTGACAGGCAAGACAAACCGAAAGGAATATTTTGAGTTACTTATACAAAAACAAGGAGATGAATTACAGTCAATATGGATTTATTAGGAATCAATCAGTTTCTATTTATAAAATCATGGAGGAAGTGTAAACAGAGGAACAACAAAGGTAACATAGATCTTGATTTTAGTAAAGTCTTAATCAAATTGGGCAACACCATCAAAAAAGGAAGCGTAATATACAGATAAACCAGGAATTATAACCTGGAATATATGAAACAGTCTGCTCCGCTCAGTGCTATACAATCTCAGTAGGAATGCTACTTCCAGGTTTCGGTACAGTATTTCTAGGAATATTTTGGCAACTGGTAATATCTGGGACATAGAAAATAAAATAAACATTTGTTCTATAGGATTAAATGAGGAAACTCTGAATAAATTAGTATGTGCAGTTCAACAAGGGGAAAAGAAAACTGAGGAGTGAAAGCAGTAGCAGCTGCATATGCATAAAAAGGCATCTGTAAGAGAGAACATAATAATATTCCATTATTTATTCCAAGCAGTGTAGACCAAGAAGTAGTGAAGTTTTATTACACCAAGAAAAGCTGGACAGTAGGAAAAAAAAGTTTAATTTAAATGCTAAGCCCTTGAATGGTTTGTTACAGGACCTTAGGAACCTTAATCATTAGAAATCTTTAAATGAAGGACAGTCAAATGTGTCAGTAGTGACTACATCTACCTGCTGGAATACATAATCTTTTAGGGTCCCTTCTAAACTTGTGATTTTATGAAGGACAGTGGCCTTTTGCAAATTATCAGCTTATATTTCTGTAAATACCCATAGGAAGTTTAAAACTGATTTTTCATTCCTCAGTTAACATTTTGTATTGTTTTTAATTTACCCTCTCACCTCTTGACATGTAGTAACGTAGTTTAGCAAATCCAAAATATCCTGAGTACTAGACTGAAACTGGTTTTCATTTATTATTCTTTCAGATACCTTTCAGATTCTACTGATTTACTGCAATGCAATATACCTGAAAGACTGTTACATGTATCTTAACTTCACAGACAATATTAAAAACCTGGTCAAAGGTAGTGCAGAATAACTAGTGAAATCTCAGCAGAATATACTTTCTTAAAATATTAAAAGAAAAAGTGATGAAATAGAGGAGTTTAAATTAGTTGTTCGGAACTGATGTTGACAATTCCTCCTGTGGACAGCTTATGCATTTTTTTTTTCCTCCAAACACACTTATTTTTAATTATATATTTAAATATGAAGGACGTAATTTCCAGCTGGTGATTGCTAGTGCATGTTGTATTATAAATTCTGGTTTCTCATTAGCTGTGTGGCCTTTTAAGTAGGAAAACACAGAATGACAAATCAGTGATGGCTGTAGCTTCCCATCTTCAAGTAATAATTTTCTTCCCCATTACTTCCTCCTTTCTTGTATTGAATCTTATGGTGGAAGTGACCAAGTACACAAGACTTCAAGAGTTGGTGACAGACAAATGTTGACACTAGCAGCTGTGCAGAACTACATCTCATATAGGAACTCAAAAGCAGCTGCAACATTAAGCAGAAGCCAAAGTTTAGAGTGCCACTGAGCACACAGAATAAGGACAGGTGGCTGAGTGAGGTAGGCAAAAATCTTCATAGGCCTCCAAAGAATTCAAAGCTGTGATAACTATAAAATAATGAGTTGCAAACACCTATATTCAGGAATACATTAACTTATTGACAAAAAAATTAGAACTGATAAAGTAGATTTATCTGTGATTTTTTTTTTTTTTAAGATTCCTGCCCATCACTTCTTTGCTCATCAAAACAGCTCTCACATTTTTAAACTGTTTTGAATTTCCTCTTGAAAAAAAAGTCTTCGTCCTCTGATGTAAGAATCTTTTCTGTTTTTCTGAACCTATTTTACTACAAGAAAAGCAACAAAATACCTCACATTTGGTTATTCCATCACAAATGGAAGAATTTCAAATATATTTGGTGAAATATATTTTTGAAGAAGAAATACTTAGAAGAAAGCTGATAGTTTCAACCTAAACCAAGAACTTTCACCTTTCTTTGGGACACTAGAGTATAAAGATGAAAACTAGCATGAAATCTTTACTCTGCATGACTCAGATTGCCCTGGGATTGTGAAAGCATAGCTGAATGATATAGTACAAGGGGTTGAATTCAATTATGTAGGCAGGAAGCTCAGGTGGATATTTTATAACACAGCATCTTATATTGACAGTATTGCATATTAATGCTACAATTCTATGCACTTTCTGTCAAAAACAATGTGTTTTTCTTAGTTTTTGTGTTGTTGTTTTTTGTTTGGTTTTGGGGGTTTTTTTGGGTGGGGTGTATGTGTGTGTTTGTTCTAAACATGGGTTTAAACACATTGAAACTTCAAAAGTTTCTAGGAAAATCGAATAGTTGTTCTCTAGTCTGGACTGTTTTCTGGTGCTATTTTTACAGTGATTTCCAAGTTTTTATTTGTATTTTTTTTCCTGTAAAGATTCATTGAAAATTGTTTTGAATACATATCTTCCTATTTGAGGTCCAAAAGTGTTTTCCATTATTCTGAGGACTTTATATAATATCCACCAACTTATGAGCTCATGACCACAAAATATCTTTTGGTGCAGCTGTTAAAATCAGTAATACAGCTTTACTGGCATGATGTCTCATACAGGAAGACAAATATGGCTTTCTACTGAATCAGTAACTTTTTTTTTCCCCATGTCTTCTTCTGTCTTTACAATTCTTTGGCCTCTAGCCCTAGTGTAGTTTCACTGCCTACACATTTGATAGCTATAGAATATTTAATGCCAGAGAAGAAAAGGAGAAAAAAAAGCTTTCTGCCCTACTTTATGTTCTAGTACTGTCACTAGCTCTTACAAAAGAAGCATCTTGCAGTCTGCACACAGGTCTTACAAAGGAAAAAAACATTTAGTTAACCTTTAAATACTGTAGGTAGTTACTGCCTTCTGCTTCAGCAAAACATTCTGAAGGAAATTTCCTTACCTATGATTCTTGAATGTTACACAGGGTAATGTGTCCCTCTACTAGCCAGAATAAAGATACTGAAAACAGTCTATTCTTGACAATACTATGAAATCTTATGCACAGATGGACTAAGAGTTTAATTACAGCAACCTCTGAGTGTTGTAGACATCACTGTTCTCTCAGAGTTGGAGACACCACAACAAGAATATCCTTCAGGAGCTGGTTTGACAGATCTGTATCAGTTATGATTGCAACCAGATGCTATTTCATCTCTGTCACCCAAACATCCAAAACTGTTGCAATATCCTTGTTTCTGTAGGGATATCTATTTTTAGCTATCTAATGGAATATTTCAAATACAGCAGGAAAAAATATCAACATGTAAAGGCCTAATTAATGATGTAATTTACTTAGAATGATACTGTGAATACTTGCTTTTTGGCATGTATATGGAGACAACATACATACCACTGAATTCTCATTTGAGAATCCCCAGTGTTGAGATTATGCATCTCACCTGAGCTGCTCTTCTGTAGTAGTGTTCTAGTAATAGTCTAGTAATAGCCTATGCTCATGTATATAGAATTGCAGTATATTGCCATGTATTTTTCTGATAAAGGGCAAGACACTGTCAAAACTGGAATGAATCTTATGAATATTAATGACATAATATTCCTTTTGCTTTGACTTTTTTTTCCCTAAAACACATAAAAACTCTTTGTGTTTGCTATTAAAAAAAAAATCTGAAATAAATGGAAACTAATGACATTGTTCATAATGGAGAATATATTTTTGAAAACCATAGGTAGTGAATAATAACATAAGTAGGCAGTACTGTGCCACAGTGGAGCAAAACAATAAGTGTTGTGAAGAAAAGCACTCAATAAAGTAAACATCATTCTGCTGAGTTTATGGAAGTACATGTGTAATGTCACAGCAGGTGGCATTTTAATTATCCTCAAAATAATATACAACACATATCATCTTGTGGCTTAATCATATGACAGTACTTATTTATAGGTCCTTCTTATATGTATCTGTGAGTCCTACTTGTATTACAAGACTCAGTGGGGTTTTGGACTTCCCTTCAGCTTCTACACTATCTGGCAGTAATTAGGAAACATTTAAATGGGTGGGTGCAGACAGGCTGAATTTATTTCAGTGCTGCTTAGAGGTGGCTGGATGTGAGACACCCATAGTTTGGAAGCCAGTTTCTTCAATGTGGCATTGTGCATGAGCTAGTATATCCCACTATAGAGTATAACTTTTTTTTGTCAGAAATGTTGACCTGCTATTAACATCTTAATTTGTTCACAGTGTGACTTGGAATCAGGATGAAATTATCAGTTTCTGCGGAAAATATTATAGTTATGCTTTCAGAATGCTGATAAAAATTCAAATTACATTGGTGAGTTTTTATTATTCATGACAATGTAAACTGAGTAACTGAGTAAGACAAAGTTCTTACTGTAGTTTCTACTTTAACTCTTGGAAGATACCTTAATCTAGAAAAAATACCAACATTTATATGTAAATCATGAAAATATGACAAAAAATCTGATTTTGTTGCTGAACAGAAGTGAGGCTGAGTAAGTACTTCATGTTTAGCATATAAGCTTGCACGAAGATGGTTCTCCACTTCTCAGACATCTTATTTTTAAGTGCAGATATTTTGTAGAAGTCACAATTTATGGCTTTGGTATTTTCATTTTTCTATCCCACTTAAAAAGATCCTAGTGAAAGGATTCTACATAATTGTTACATCTCTCTTGTGTTTTATGTATAGGACTTATACATCCAGGTGCTTCTTGTAACCACTTTTTATAATTCATTTCTAAAAAGGCAATTATAAATTCCCTATCCATGGTAAACGTTTAACCTCTCATGTCAGCAGGGCCTATCTTGTCCTAAAGAGATTTTAGCTGTGAAGTACAGATGGATTGAATTAAACGTTTCAGCTCCCTGGAAATTATATGAGCATCCTACGAACATCAGTCTAATCAGAACACTATTTCCACTCTTCTGCCTTAAATAGCTCCAGTCCAGGACATGTATAGGGAGGGGAAGAATTGCTTTAACAAATTTCGCTACCAACTGTTCCTCAAACGGTACAAAGTGACATTGGTAGTGAATAGAAGGTGCCGACTGTTATCTGTGGTTAATAGCATCTCTCACTAGCCCCCATTCAGCTGCCAGTTAGCACAAAGCCATGTCTGCATGACTTTTAAAGGGTCTGCGTTAATACACCCAGCCAATCAATGGTTTCTGCCCCTTCCACAAGGACGCTGCTCTGTTACCATTACTGGATACTGTCAACAGAAAATGACACGGGAGTCACAAAAGGTAAAATGATGTCAATTTAATCAGAAAGCAGACAAAAGGCAAACAATGCTGTCCTGGAAAAGAGTATAGCAAGGAGACTCAGAGGTTGGCACAAGCCACACTCGGCTGGTCCCAGTGAAACCAGATTGAAATTCAATGATACAAAATCCAGCAATGTGACACAGAGGGTGAGAGCTGTTGTTTCCATTCAATTAAAATCAGTGGCTGCTGCTGGCGTAAAATAAATTTGACAAAATACCAAGAGAATCTGTATTGTAGGTCAAACTATTTTCCTTCTAAACTGAAAGAAAACAACAGTGGTAAATGAGCTGGTGTAATTGCTGTGTATATTACATGAAATACTAATAAAAAAAAAAGTCCTCCTGCAATTTCCTGTTCACTGTGAAATTAAACAAAACTTTAGTGACTGAGATGATTCCACTGTAGAAACTTAAAGTGTTTACATATTTATGAAAGTTTAAGATTCCTCCTTTTGGAATTCATACTGTGTTGTACACATAATTTCTCAAAAAGCCTGTTTATTTTTAAGGATTTATAGAAAAGTAACATTCTATCAGTTCATGTTTGTGTAGAAAATTGAATATATGGGTAATTATCAGACCACATAAGGCTTTATAGCCTGTCTAGTTATGTATTTCTTTAATGTGTCGTATACTGTCAGAACACGATACTAGACTTCATATCAACACTGTGAAGCTTTCTCCTTCCTCTCTCTGATATTTCTTGTAAGGAAACTTTGGTGCTCACTCACGGAGGGATCCAAATAATGTCCGATCTGATCTGCCTGGATGGGGAGAATGAATCTCACGTGTCCTGTAGCCTAAATGCAGGTTTACAGACTTTTAGGCTCGAGTTCTTTTTATCTAATATTGAGCACCAAGCAAGAATATTTACTTTTTTTTTTTTTTTTAATCTTTATCTAGCTGATATAAACCTAAAGGTTTACTTGATGTTTCCAAGCTCTGGATCAATTAGAGATACTGTGTCTCTCTCCACCAGCTACAGAAGAAATGGAAATCCTAGTTTTCTAATATTAGGTGGGATGATTTTGGTCTTTTACGTGTGAACATAAAAAGCAATCATGCGATCAACTATAAAGATAATTATTAGAGTTCAGAAAACTCCCAGATTCTCTCTCTTCCATGTAAACTATAAAGGTGAAAAGACGTTAGGAAAAAAAGTATTTATTTGGTTGTAAATGTGTAATTTAAAAATTTAGATTGCAAGCTGCTCTCAATGATGTAAAAAATGATGGTCAGGTGAACCGGCTGCTTCTCATCTACTGGTAGTGTATGAAAGCTTATATTAATGAACTCTTTGACTAATTTCTCTGTTAAACTTTCCTTTTCTCATTTACTGACTATTTATTGAGGTATAGCAAGATTTTTTGAGCATTCTCAAAAAGTTTTTCATATGTATAATTCCTTGACCTACATATTATGACTAGAACTGAGTTGAGTATTCTGTAGATCTTTCTGGTCATCTGCATATCATTTTTGCATGTAAGCTACTTCCAAATAAATGAAAGTAACTGTAATCAAAATGACTTTGTAAGATGCAAAGTGACGAGGGCAGGTGCCAATCTGGTAATAGCTTTTCAGTAATATGACATCCTACTGTGAAAAACAGCTGGACTGTGATTTATGAATGAGAATTCATTAAAAAAACATCAGTATAATCTTGCATGGGCAATTAATCTGGTGGGAAGTCACCTAAACTTGTATCCAGTATAAAGCAGACATCCCACACTAAAACTCTGGGTGGGATCGCTTGTGCCCTGGAAGTACATCTTTTCATCTGTTGACTGACATTTTGATTTTCAGCCCAAGACTGTTATTTTTCAGGAGCTTTAAAGTTAGATAACATGAAATGGAAGTCTAAATTAACTATATTCTAGTTAATTTCAGAGCAGCATCAAGATTTACACAAAAGCATGATTTTAAAAAGTTGCATTAAAGTAGCTGCATATCAGAAACTATGTTTGGAAATGTGAGTTGTAGCGATGAAAACATTACTGAGAGTAAAACAAAAGAAAAATTGAAGAAAGCTTTTCCATCTTCCAGTGTACAATCATTGGATCTCATGTGTGACAGAAATTTTGTACTTAGTGTTTATCTGTTTGAAGCAGTATCTTTTCTATGGAGTGTGATTCAGAATGATTTGGGTAATAATACCCTTAGTGGATCTGAAAAGAGAGTAAAACCAAAACAGCTTTGATACTTATTTTTGATGTAAATTGACCTAGATGAATAGAAGATTAATTTTACTACATATTATACATATATGATAAACAAAACCAGGGTGATTTTATTAGTGTGTCCTTGGCATACAAAATGATAAATTTTCCACACTATTTCAGTCTTTCTTACCAATAATCGTCTTTTCATATTTGTCTGCCTGTATTATTCACAGAGAAGAAAGCAAGATAATGCATGACATTTGACATTATGTTACACTTACTGGCAGAGAATTTTTAAAGTAACACTAATCTTTTACATTTGCTTGTATTTTATCTTAATTTCTAGAGATTATTTCATTTTATATTACATTGTAAAAGCAGCAAGTACTGATGAAGTAAAAATGTATGTTAGAAAATTTATGTTTATGTTAATATTTTATATTTATAAAAGTATATATAATCTAAATTTATTTTATATCCGAGTGACCATAAAGACCTGGAGTACACAAGACACATTACTTTACTAGAATACAAGATTTCCAATATATCAGACTTTTTACTGGGCTATGCTTAGTTATTATTTTTAATTAGACAATTGATATTTGATTTCTAAATCACTCCATAACAGGTTGATATTAATATGGATATATCACTGAAGCAGTAGATACGGAATAAATTTATGAACCTCCAGGGTGCTACGCAGCCATGTAACCCATGTAATACATCCCTTTTTATGAAGTGTGATGGAAAATACTGTTTTTCTGAAGTAAAGTGTAGCTCAGGTGTGCACAGACATTTCTTCCAAAATAAATGTAATTAAACTGTCTAAACAACTTGCATATACTTTTGTTATTTTTTTTTTTGTGGCTGAGAAATAAAAAATAATTAGAATCCCTTGAAAAAAACCCCACAGTGCTAATAATTTGAGTATCATAAAAAAGCTGGAGCTAGGGTTGCAAGAAATGAGATTCCAGAGACTTGAGACATGTGAATGAGCATCTACAAATTTCCAAATCTCTTCTTGCTTATCCTTCAGGGTTCTGTATTAAATAGAAACTGAAGTAATTGAGTTACTGTACCTTCAAAACACCTATTGCCTTGCTTTCTGAACTTAGAAATGAATGGGTTCACTGAAAACCTGATATGACGGTCATCAGATTCAAAATTTGAGTCTCTTCCCAAATATTTATATTTATTTTGAAGTTAATTTCTATGTATACTTCGAAGTAACTAGCATGAGAATTTTATTAATGTGTGAGCCTTTTATTCATAACTCTGCCAGCAGAATTTTTTAACATTAATGAGAATAGATAAGAAAAAAAGTCACAAATATTAAAAATTAATTTACTTTTAAATGCTAGTTACATCCAAAATAGTAAGCATCTTTAAAAAATAAAACCCCAAATTCTCTAATTATTCTGTGCTGTTTTTTGTTGGGCATATATGTGTGCGTGAATGAATCCCAAATGTAGCCACTACAGACACCATTTTGTTTTTTGGATTAAAGACTTTTTCCAGGCAGCATTTTTTCCACTCTTGAGGTAGAAGTTTAAGATGGGTCAAGTCAAGTACATCCTGAAAATTCTTATTTCTCTTCTTGAATTCTTAAGGGAGTCTAGAAGATTAGTTCGTAAGGGTATCTACACAACAGAAGTCTAAAGTTATTAAGGTTAATCCCATCCTATGCATAGATTTGAGGAGAGAAGTTACAGTTGGTTTGAACGCAGATATCAGCAAAATCTTGCATATGGAGCTCCAACAGAGAGTCACAGAAATACTGTGATTGACTTCTAGACTTTTTTTATACTACATTATTCTTGTTTTATTTATGCTCTGTTGAAATCCATAGGATGAGATTTTACTTGTATTTCTAGAGTAGAGCATTAATTACCTTTGTCATTAATATAGTTTGGACACTCAACACCTTAAGAGAAAACAGTCTCATTTAGTTTCCTATATGATCCTTTCATATAATTCTGTAGATTCTAGGATTTTTGACCATAAAAGTGTATTAGAGTGTCAGAAAAAGAAGAGGTGTTTCAAAACCAGTAATACAATAGATTACATATTTTGCCTGTTTTCAGACGGAAAACTACCTGTTATTGTTGCAGTAAATGGTTTTCGATTTGAAGGGTTTTATTTCTAAACTTCACTGAAAACTCAGAGAGAAAGAGACTAACATGCAGAAGTGCTTAAGCAATAAAGTGTTAAATTTTAAAATACAAGGGGACTGGGACAACCCAGCCACTTAATGCAAACCACTTCTCCACGGCTGCAAGACAAAAGTTTACGCTTATACAGGAATTTCTGCAGAACTGATAGTTGTACAGCTCAGGTACACAATTCTGGTTTCCCAAATTATGTCCTGACCTATTTTATGTCTATTTTGTAATTCTATTATTAAACTTTACAAATTATAATTTTCTGCTAACTTAATTCATTGAAAAATGTCATTTAACTAGTTTCAATTGTAAATGACTTTCCATTTGATCAAAGGGTTTGTTAAAATAGTACAGGACTGCAACCAAGTACCAAGTCTGGATAAAGCCCTGAGTAACTGATCTGATTTTATAGCTGACCTTATTTTCAGCCAAAGATCCCCTGAAGTCCTTCCAACCTGAACATACGTAGTTTAAACAAAGGGTTTTCAGACTCCATCTATTTTAGTTCTGTAGTCACCCTAAGCTGTTTCTATGGTCATTGAAAGACTATAGCATATTCCTATAAGTGATTCAGTCTACTTCTGACCATAATTTTTAAAAGATTTTTCCTCTTTTTTCTCTCTGGATAAAAATACAACTTAGGTTCTAATTTAAAGTATTTCTCCACTTGAACAGAAGGAATCTGTGTCCAAATGTCCAATATCTTCTTCAAAAGCCAAATAACAAAAATGAAGAAAAACAGAAGAGTGAATTATGTTATATTTCTTCTAAATCCCTCATATCTTTTCAAAGATAATTTTCATATGAGGTTTTATAAACAAAAAGTAAAGCATTTTCTAGACAACATAAATTTCAAAGTTTTGATAGTCATTAGAATGAATTCTACTTTAATGTCTTCCGTGTCCTGAGGTATTCATATAAATATGGCTTACAAGTTCTGTCAAAGCTTGTTTCCCTGTACCCAAGTTGTGACAGCAAACATAATTTAAAAGCAGATTCAAAGAGAAAACATTACCATCTGTGGACTCAAAAACTTTTGTCTTTGATACTATCAAACTGTGAGTTTTTACCATCCCCTCCACGTGCCCCTGCCATGTCCCTCTTCCAGGTTTCCTATGCCTTTGGTCTAGAAGTGCAGATTTAGATTAGTTTAATGGGCTTGTATGGAACTTTATCTTCAAATGAAGAAAACCTAACACCTGCTGAAAGAATCATATACCAGAGATGGTATTTGTCTGGATAACCACTTTAAGAAAAAAGAATGGTTTTCTTAAAATAATTACTCCCTCAAGCTTTCCTCTGCCTTCCACTTTTATTTGTAATGTACTAAGTGATGTGAAAGTCTTACTGTATCATGTTCATGAGGCGTTCAGTCTTGGAAGGATGCACAAATAGTACAGACTTTTTAAGAAAATTATTTGATGTTCTTAAGGGTAAGTAATTTTTGGCCTTGTTTAAGTAGGTGTTGTTTTGTGCTTAAAGTTGTATATCGAATGAAGCATTGAACAAATTCTGAAAAATCTTCCTCTTTTCCAAGTAACGTGCATTCATGGGCAAAATCAGTCAAGCTAGGAAAATAAAGAGATAATGAGACATTAAACAGTTATTTGTATTCTGAAGAGGCTGTATTTATTCAGAAGCGACAGTACCTTTAGAGGTTAAAAGCAGGATTTCACCCATCTTTGGTGAAGAATTTGGTGAAGGAGTATTGATCCAGAAGAAAGGAAAACTAAGAAGAATATAAGATAGAAAAATAACTTTCTTCATCAGAAGGGCAAAATTATAAAATGAGATATTTTTTTTTCTAAAGCTCTCCATGCAAAACAAAACAAAACAAAATAAAAACACACAAGAAAAACTAAAAGAAATAATTAAATAAAATGGGATATGTAAGACGTTGTCAGTACATAAGATAGATCCTGTAGATGTACAGCTTTTATTTGGACAGATGGATAAACAGACAGATACTTATACACTTCTATGTGCATAGGTAAAACAAGAGCTTATTATTCTGAACGAGTAAAGAGGTTGGAGCTTTTTCAGGGCTGTGGAGTACCTTATTTCTATTTTAAAATTAAAAACATTAAAAAAAAAACAAAAAAAAAAAAAAACAAAAAAAAAACAGGCTAAAACAAGTCAGGATTTAATATTTTTTTTTCCTAAAAAAAAATTCCCAGAATACCCTGGTATATTATTTAAGTGTAGTAAATGTACAGACAATCAGTTCAACCACTAATCAAATGTATAGAGAATTAACATCTGAATCTCAAAGAATACAATTTTAAATAGGTGTTTAAATATCTTATGGATTTAGTCCAATATGTTTTATCTACTGTAATATTTCTAATTGCTGAGGTAGATGT
Organism: Merops nubicus; assembly: GCF_000691845.1. Classification (NCBI taxonomy): domain Eukaryota; kingdom Metazoa; phylum Chordata; class Aves; order Coraciiformes; family Meropidae; genus Merops; species Merops nubicus. Next base: position 45,699 of record NW_008629298.1, read on the forward strand.
TTCTGCTTATTGCACTTTTTTTTTACAAAACCATTTGTTAACTGTTTCATGTAATATCAATGAATATCAATGGATGACTATGCTGAAGTTTACTGACATAATTTCTGAGTAGGAATAGAGAAATAAGAAGAGCTTGTACTTGTTAGTTCTTATCTAATGTCAGCATTATGTGGAGGTGGGCAAACCAAATTTACATTTTAGAACATAATGTTACGATAAGAACAACTAAGATTCCATATAACTGCTTCAGTTAGATAACAGAAGTGTACTAAATACAGTGACAGGCACATAGCACAGAGGAACACAGTTTTTATTCCTTCACTGGCCCATCTTCCTTTGTTTTTTGGTCCAATCCAAAGCCTTCTCTGGCTCTTAAAACTAATTAAACTCCTCAGTTTTCAAAATCCTTTCCTTTCATCATTGTTGCTTCAACTTAATGAACAAAGAGGATGGTGACATATTTCTATTCTATACAAATGTACAGGAGCTATTACAGTATGTATTTGTCATAGTCTTGCTAATTGAAACATAAAACGCAGATTATGCACATGAAAAACATCTTTCCAGTGACTAAATTAATCCATGTTATTCAGAGTACAGACAGTACTACTGGTTCCTTTAAAAAATCTGTCTTTCTATATCAGTTAAACATCAAACGCTCCTACTTTGCACACAAAGTGCCTTCATAATAAACAAAATATGTCACTCAGATTTTATGTCTTCTGAATATTATGGAAACCTTCCGTAAAGACTTTGCTGACGCCTCGTGGAAAACTTTGAAAATTCGTTTTTGAAGTAATTCTGTGAATATTATATTTCTTTTTCCTTTCTCATTGTACAATGCATTATCTAGGATAACAGTTGTTGTATCTCTCATATGACTCTTTCTCTCTGAAGGTAACAACCCACTATTTGTGCATGACACTTATTCTGAGTCACAATGTATACTACCATTTCATTCTTTTTATTATTGAAGGTCACAAAGAGGACATTAATGGCAATATTTCCATTTTGGTTACTGTAGTTGTGGAAGTCTTTGCCAGTCTTAAAGCAGTTTGTCTAGCCTGAGGCATCCCTAGAGGACAATAGCAATGATTTTTTCTTATTCTCCCCCCGCAACCCCTAAGTTGCCAGATAAAATGAGTTTGTAACACAATCACTATATACTTTGGCTAAAAAGATATGGCACAGTTCCTCCTTATGCTTGAGCATTTTACACACTGTGATGTGCAGTCTTCATCTCTTTCTGTTAACTGTACTTCTCTTAGGTGGCAGTTAACTTGTGAAAAGAAAAGGTGAAGGTTTGTAAGGGTAGGCGGGGGCTGTTTAAATATGATTGAAAAGAGCTGAACAGAATAAAACTGTGCCTATATTGGGTCAGTTTACCACCCATACATACTTTTTGCACATAACTGAAAAAAAAAAAAAAGAGAGAAAGGAGGGCACAACAAAGACAAGAAAATTAAATGTTGCAAGGGTCTCCATAAGGAATCAACTTAAAATAAAAGGAATATGTTTTATTTCTAATTAGAAAAAGGAAACATTCCATGGAAACAGAATTCTGTATGTTGTCTGTTTCTTCTCTGTCTAAGAATCCTTTACCAGATACTGAAGTAAAATTTCCAGTTTATAGGTATAGTATGGATGCTCGTGTTTTCTTAATTGAATTTTTTAAGAAAGGTTCTATGAAAGATTTTATGTGAAAACTAGATGTAATAATAGAGTGCTTTTAAAATGTAAATCGACTACATAGCTTTTTTTTTTGTTGTTGTTGTTCTCTTCCACTCCTCCTCTGTGCCCATTTCCAAACAAGGGAAAAAAGGGGAAAGAGAGCAGAAAGGCATTGACAGTGAAATCACGATGAAGGTCAGCTTTGCACTTAAAGCAAGAATATACTTTTTACACTTGAAGTGCACTGTATACTGCCAAAATTTACTGTTTATAGCCAGCATTTACTGTTGGAGATTTTGAGGATAGAATTTTCTTAGAATTTACAAGTCAATGTGTTCCTTAGCATATGAATTAATTTGAACATTGATTTTAAAAGCTTAGTATTTTCTATCAGGATTTGTCACAAATCTTTTAAATAATAAAATAGTTTTTCAGACCTGATGCCTGACTAAATCTCATTGCCCATTGGTATGTAGGCAGTACCTATCAGCTGAATACTTCTTTTAATATTTTTCTTTCCTAGTATTACACATGACATTTTAGTTTCGGTGATGTGGAAGCCAGACTATTTTTTTTTTCAAAATAGCACTTAATTTCATCATTAGACACAAAACCAGTACTGCTTTTGAGCAGATTTGTGGGCCCAGCTTTATTTACTTTAAAACTGTTACTCTTTATGCTACTTCCTACTCTCTTTTCTTCTTTCATATTCCTTCCCTGATTCTATTTTTTATGTATTAGAGAACTCTATTTATTATATCTTTTTCTGTTTTTACAGTATAAAAGCAAGTGTTATATACCACCAAATTTGAATTTACTTCCTTTGGATGCTCATTATACAGGACCTGGAAGGCTAGAACTTTTATCCTCTTGATTTCAAAGGTTCCACAATTTCAAGTTCTTCCTTCTGCATAAACAGGAAATGAGACATCTCTGCTCCAGTAGGTAGTTCAAAGACAGCTGATTAGGTTTTATAGAGCAACAGAATTAACAATGTCAGTGTCTGTGAGCTCAATTCAAGCTTTCTCTGACAAAAGTATCAAGTTTTGCTCAGTGGAAGTGATAAGAATATAGTTCTCATTCTTATTATTCACTTCTTATTCTTACGCAATATCTGCCGCAGATTCACTGTTAGCAGGGACTTGACTAAAAAGAGTGAAGGCATAGCAGAGCTAAAACTCTTTAGCATTTGGCTTGGACAGACCACCTGTCTAATTGGTTTCTTGGTTCAGGTTATTGTAGGCAATGTAATGGAAAGAACAAAAGTTTTTTTTCTATGAGAGAGAAGAAAGAATAACTTTCCAGAATCAATAAGGACACCTCATGTCATTCCCATTTTTGTGCACAAGTCACTCTCTATACTCTGAAAATTTAGTCAACTTGAAAAAAAGTAATTTGGAAGTCTTGTGGAATGTCATTTCTAGATATCATTAGCTTTCGAGATGTCTTTTCAACACTGTTATCATCTGTGATAGTGACACTATTTATTTTCATATAAAAAGTGATAATTAGAGTTATACAACATTTATTGAGAGGGTTTAATATTATAAAATGTTATTTCATTAATAAATTCTTCATTACATATAAAACAATTTGATTGCTTACTCTTCTCATCTACAGATTAATCCGTAAAGTTGATTTAGTGCATTTATTCATAAAAAGATCCTTATGAAAAGTTCCAAAAAGTTAAAAAAAAAATTATATAAAAATTTATTATGAGTTGCATGGGGTATTTTTGTAATTTGACAAAACTAATGCTTATATGTAATCATTTTTATCTCTACTTTTGTAGTAGCTTTCTACATCTATCTGATTTATAATAGGCTGGAAATCCCATATAGTTAACACTAGCACTGTTTCAGGTGATCTAGTTAATAGTGATAGCTAGTAATGAGTTATAAGAAGCTTTCCTGGATAAAAGGGTTGGTTGAATTAAACACAAAGGGATCTGCTTCAGCAGTGAGGAGTCTGGTTAAAAT
>NW_008629298.1:49388-54544 GCF_000691845.1 Merops nubicus
TTCCACAAGAAACTGGGGAAAATTATTGTCTCCCCAAAGTAAAAATATGCCCTACTTATATGTGTGTATGCTACAGGCATAAATAGACTTTCACTTGTAAGTATAATGCCCACACTAAAAAAAAAAAAAAAAAAAAGAAGGGAAAAAGAACCCAACCCAACCCAAACCCCAGAATACGAAAAGGAGCAGGGAATAATGCACTAAATTTTGAAAATCCAAAATTAATACATGAAGCCAATATTTGTGTCCATGTCTGTGTATGTTTTCAAGTGGGACTCGTATTTAGCACTGTATTGGCATAGTCATGTTCCATACAAAGAGTGAGAATGCAGTAATGTAAATTTCTTTCAATAGTCTGTTTTGGCTTTCTCCTTTTGTTGTGTGTTCATTGTATATATAAATATAGGAAAACTCAGAGCTTAAAAAAGACCTTTTTTGCTGTCCAGTAGAAATATTGCTTGTATTTCCCAGGAACATTGCCACAAAACACAGTTACAAAATTTCATCCTATGACACTTAGTAAACTTTTTTTTTTTTGGCAGATTGTTATGTTTTCCATGCTCAGCAACAGCCAGCTCTTCACTTCCACAAAGCAACATCTATGCTACATAAATTATCCGTTGTCTGTACAATCCTAAATACAGTCCTCACACAGAGGAAGGACACTCACCAAACACCATTGATAAGAAAATTACAGGATCATCATCTGTTCTTCCAGTGGAGGTTGTTAGTACCTTTAGCCTAGTCATGTAGAAATGTGATAATTGAGGTCTCAGCCCGGTCTCAGCTGATGTTGTTCTTGGGCAGTTTGTTAGCCACTGGGAATAATAAGGCTGTACTGCACCAAAAGTTAAATTGTAGCAAAATGTATGGAAGTAGTGCTCAGGAAAAGTTTCAATGTTTTGCTCATCTACCCATTTCTTTTTGCTTGTTAATAACTGTTGCCAGAGAACTCTTTCACCTTTCTTCTAACCTTTCTCCTCTTTTGCTTGTTAAGGTTTTTTTACTTTTTTCTTTTTTTGCCAAGAAATTTCTCTTCATCGAAGTCAAAGTTTTCATGGAAAGTACTAGTTATGATAGAACTTTCTAAGCTTCAAGGTGAAATTATTAATTATAGAAGGCCACTACACAGAATAGCCACAGGCTGAGTGCTTCAGTTAATCATTTCAATACTGAGCAAAATTTTAATGTCTACACTAAGTTATTTAAAGCAACAATTGAGTTTGGCTCTTCCTAAACTCAATCAGGGTCCATACATGCCTCTGTGTCTTTGAAGAGTTTGTTTGCTTTAGGATAAATTTCAGTTTTATGCTGGTGGAAAATGAAAATAATTTTCAACCTCTTTGCATTATATATTTGAAACAGAATTCTTCTTATCAGATAGGTCTAGTGTTTCTGATAAAATTACTTTATTTATGTCCCAAAGCCACTGTCTGTGGTGATCTTCTGCATTCTGACAGCTCAAAAGCTTGCTTGTTCATCTCTACCCTACAATAATTCAAATTACATCATTTTGGGCTTGAAATCTAGTGCAGTCCATAGTTCTTTAACGATGTAAATGTTCACAAAGGCTCCTTTTCTTTGAAATCAGATAAAAAATGGTATTCACAATATTCTCACAGTACAATGGATAAATACAAATAAAAGAGTACTTGACATAAGCACATGTAATATCAGATTCTGTCTAAACATATCGAAGGCATAACTCCAGTGGTTCAGCTGATGGTTATATTTCATCCTCATTTCCCCAGCTGAAGGGAAATTATACAAATGGGGCAATTAGGAGTGAAAGAGGGTTAATTTCCTTTGCCCAAACATATTACCATTTGGAATGAACAACTCTATTCACAGTAGTCACTAGCTGCTACTCCACAGTTCTCCCACAAATTCTGTATTATATTTGCCAGCTTCCTATACCCTGGATATCTCAGAGGAACTCAGATAAGGACTTAAACTTCTGTTCAGGTTACTGGCTTGGGGTCTATATACTTATTTCTTTTTGACCAAGTACAACATACAAATATAAGCCTAGAATAGAATTCTCTAGTACCACAGACAACTAGATCATGCAAATCTTTTATGTACCCCTATCAATGCAAGTTTATTTTGAAAATGTTACTACTATGTAAATTTACAGCAAATAGGGGATGGTTACTACATATTTTGATTATTTGATATTTTAATTTCACTTAGTAATTCTAAAGGTGATCATGTAATTGTACAGTCACAGAAATATACACTTTCAAACTCCCTTTTAAATTTACATGGAAATTTGGAAAATCAGTAATTTGAACCCAAATTATTAGTTAGAATTTGAATTTAAAGAGTCAGGAATGATTTCATACTTAAATAACAGCAGCAATTTCCATGGTATGCAAGCATTCAGGAAGACTTTAATTCTTAAAATGATTTCCCAGTGCTGAAAGAAAAGTGCAATTTATAGCTCTTGGAACACAAAGTGTCTGTTATGTTCTTTCCCCCTACTAGATCTTTCTTTCTGCCACATACGAAAGCAGGGGTTTAAAATGTCATTCTCTTGCTTTATAAAAAGGACTGCAAAAAATTTATTTCTGAAATATGTTCTAAGACACTGACTAAGAATTTCCTGTATAGCCTGGGAAACAGCTTTAGGTAAGCCAAAATAGCATGCTTAGTTTAGTATAAAAAAGTTGACATATAGAATTATAGTGGTATAAAATCAGAGTTTTAAGGGTACTAGCATGTATTATGCTGATGTACCTAGTAAAATTACTGCAAACATGGATTGTTACTGTTGGTAATGGGTATCTCTATATTATGAAGCTTTATGGTGGGCCTGTTGCCAGAAGAGCATGGAATAACATTATGGACTCAGTGGAGAGTTGCCAAGGAATTTTGTGCCAGGCAGTTCATGAACCATTTATGGATTCTTCATAGGCTACAGACTAGTTCAAAAGGATCATCATTTACAGAAGAATTAGGGCACCATTTGAAGTATCTGCTTTTAAAAAAAGCATCAAGATCAAATGAATCATGGACTCACTAGCTAACACAGTTCCAGACAGAGCACTATGAATCTGATAGGTGCCATTAGAATGTCTTTGGATTACTATCCAAGTAATATTCACTCAGGATGCTCTGCACTTGCCTGTTACCATCTAGTGTCCTTTAGACACTAGATGTTTACAGGCTCTAGAGTTTACTTCTTGTAAGTTTCCTTTATTATTTTCCAGCCTGTTTGAATGTCACAGAGTACCCTAGGACAGTTGAAACAACATCAGATAAAGAAATTTATGCAAGTGAATAGGTCCCAAAGTCAAAATAGTGGAATCTGGAGATGTTAAGCTTCACTTTAGAGTGCTGTTTTGGATACCCCAGGTTCTCCAAAGTTTATCTTTGGCTTTTGGATTACCTGTAGGCCTTTAAACTCATACAGTCACTCAGTGGAGAGAGAGAGTCTCCAGAGCAATTGATCTGAATAGTTGGAGACACCAGTCTTAGAATGAGACTAAATGAACATGAAGGTCATTTTCTCAGACTTAAAAGTCCAACACACAAGTTTTTATCACTGTTTCAAATACTGTAGGATAGCTAAGACTTCCACATGGTCTTGGAACTGTGAGATGTGTTCTGGATCACACAAAGTTCAATTGCATTTTTGATGGTACCACAATTGAATAGCTGAATCAAGACCGTAGCTTTTAGAAAACAAGACCAGAGTAGAAGAATTCCATCACAATGTTGTGTCTGTATGCTGGGCTGATGTGCCTGTAGGCCTTCTAAAGTGAAGCTGGATCATAGACAGCTGGCTTGGAGTATGTTTAGAATAAGTCTGCCTCTTTCTACATACATGTGTGTACCTACATCATCTTCATTTTTATAAAGAGGAGAGTTTATGGAATTGTTTTGAAAACAAAGTATGAATAAATATGAGACCCTTGGAGGAAAAAAAAACTGTTCTATTATAAATGTAGAGTGAGCTTACATGTGAGGTAAGGTTGAAGCCCTTTAAATATGTGTTTTGATTGATGCAGATGCCCTTGGAAACTTTGGGATAAAATATAAAAACCCTGTTCTAAGAGTTATTAGTTTTACTTAATCATTTGATGGCTGCATCACATAAAATAATTTGTCTCTGCTGTTTCAGGATGTGTTCATGATACCAAATACGAAAAAATCTTCTCAGGAAAACATTAAAATACTATAAAAGTATTTAAACCCACTGATGGTTGCCTCATTCCGAAAGTTACTTGTGACAAAATCTGGGACTATTCTTCACATATTTTGAAAATTTATATATTCTCTCATTAGTTTCATTATGATTTTCTTTTTTTTTTTTTACTATCCTTGCAAATCACACTTTGTGAGAGTGTGTATAGTCCGTGCATTTGAGTGCGTAGTGTGTGTGCTTGTGTGTGAGAGAGGACTAGAAGAAAGGGATGCAAACAACTTTTAAACAGTTTACTTTTGTGAAAAGTAGCAAGATAACACATTTTCCAGCAACCAAGCTGACTGTTGGATATAACATCTTGGTACTCACCAGAGATGCATAAATCTTTGGAAATTATCACTAATTATTTCATGTGTTCTAGCTTTTTTAGTATGTTAAAATCATATATAATAAAGTCCAGAACTAGTCTTCTTACATGATATTAATTATGCCCATAAAGATGCCTGTGGGACAGTCAACCCTGATTAAGTACTTTCAGCACTATTAACTATAACAAATCTAATATACTGTTGGCTTTAAGTATTATTTATACATACATAATTATGGGCTTAGAGTTTCCAACTCCTTAAAAAAATTGATAATTTTTTATTGGTTAGTAAAAGTAGCATCATTCACTTTATGGTGAACATGGAACTATAAACTTACATGAATTGTAAACTTACCTTTACCACAGTTACCAAGATGTTGTCCTAGTATGCATACACAGTAATACAGTATTAGTCAAAAAGCTTGGGGAAAAAAACAGGTCACAAATAAACTGTTTTTAGAGTGAGAATAAATTTCCACTCCACTACAAGAACAGGTTGAATCTTTCATCAATATTTTATTGGATCAATTAATTTACAATTATTAACAATGTTATTAGAAGAAGAAGCCATGAAGAGTCCTTGGTTATGTGGCAATTGCATTGCAATACAAGTGCAGTGTGGTGGTTTAAACCACTTTT
>NW_008629299.1:0-654 GCF_000691845.1 Merops nubicus
GGAGTGGTGTGCACTGTGAAATGCACCTGAGCAAATCCTCCTGTCCAGATCAGATTGTGGCCTTTTGTAAAGGATGCCCACAAGGGAGGCAGGTGTAATAAGAGCCGTGGAGCCAATGTGCCTTTGATCTTTGAGGTGGAGGGCTCCTTTAAGATGCTTCTGTAGGTTAATCCTCCTCTCTTTCAAGATGCCAGTTAGGGAACCACCTGGATGGAGTTGGCAAAGGCTCTGTGGGGTCCCTTGGGTCTCTGTGCTTTATCCACAGGCCAGCTGGCAGTGTTCATCTTGCAGTCGTCCAACACCATCCCCACCCTCCTTGCCCCCCTAGGAAGCTCTTTTGCTCAGCAGCAGCTTTTGTGAGTTCAACACTTGGCAGCAAGGAGGTGAAATGAGATCTCCTTGTTTCATACAGTACCAAAGGAGTACCAGGGAGTGTTGAAGGTCTTAAATCAGATTTGACTCTGTTATCTATAGGGACAAAAGTTCTGTTTCTCTACAGAACCTCATGCCAGCTGTTTTGGTTTTTTTTTTTCCCCCCCAATAAATTTGGGCATCCTTTGTCTCTTTCCATAATAAGAAAGGTGCAGTGGGAGTCTCAGCTTTCTGTTTTGGCTGGAGGAAAATGTGAAAAGATTACAGGAGCACAAGGGGAAG
>NW_008629299.1:685-4139 GCF_000691845.1 Merops nubicus
AGAGAAAATGATTGGAGAAATGAAGAACCTTGTGTGCTCCTTAGGCTTCCATGAAATGGCCTGAACTGAGAGTTATCACCAGGAGTCAGGAGAAAGTAGGACCCATGCATGGCAGCAAACCCAACTCTACCAACTCTGATGCACCTCTTGTGCTTGTAGCCACAGGGCAACCCCAAATCTGGGGGTCAGCCTCAGGAACCACATCTCCTGATAGCCCCAGAGGGTTCCAGTGCCCACAAGGATCCTATCTAACTTTGGGCTCTTCACCAAGGCATTTTAGCTGAGTGTAAAGCTACAATATAAGGCCACTGGTTGGTGCAGGGCCACCTCTGAGGGTGACTTCACACACTTGAGACTTGAAATGCCTGCCACCAAATATCCTAGGGAATATAGTCATAACTCAGGTGCATCAGTGAGACCTCTGCTTTAGTGATTCATGGTGGTTAGAAGGGGTAATGTTAAGTAATAATGCCCCTGGATAAGTCTGATGATTCTGACACTTCCTCCTGAATTGGGCCAAATGGCAGTTGGGTAGCATATTTTAAGGAAAAATAAGATATTTTTCATTCTTTGAGGAAATAGATGCTTTATCCTTTAAGCAATTTGTTGTGTGGATGCTCTCACTGTCTCTACCTTTCTCTACAGCACTTGAGTCAGCCTGTTCCCACTGAAAAAAAAAATAAGATAAAAATAGCATGAAGACATCTCTTAAATGCCTTAATGCCTGGCAGCTCTCAAAAAGCCTGAGGGTTTTCCTAGTACTATTCTCCGTGAATCATTTCTGGGCCCAAAGTTATTGAAAATCTTCATGAATGAGTGAGGAGCTGACATGAAATCCTATGGATGAATATTCAGTGGTGCAATGATCAGCTCAGCACTAATGATGATGAGGACAGAGTGGCTGAGAGGAAAAGGAACACTAAATAACAAAAATTATTTGCAGGGAGCAGGAAGGTAGGATTTCCTCAACGGGACTGAAAGAACCTCATTCTGTTAATTTATGAGAAGGAAGATTGAGGAACGACTCCATTAGAATGTCTGAGCATTTCCATGGGGTGAAAACACCAGGCTTAAAAAGGGCTCTTCAATTTAGAGAAGAGAAATGGAATAAGAATCAGTGGTTGGAAGCCAAAGCTTGGTGAATTCCCATGAAAAGTGAGGCATGTAGAAGCTTTTTATGGTGTGATTAATCACTGCAACAAACTGCCTGTGAAATGGGGGATTCTCCACTGCTTGGTATCTTCACATTGAAATGGGAGGTTTTTCTAGGCAACATGCTTTAGATAAAAGCAGATTATTTATTTCCCTATAAAGGTAGATGAGAGAAATCTAGTGGACTGTGTTGCACAGGAGGTGAGAGCAGATGATCTAATAGTCCCTTCTGACCTTAAATGCTATGCATTTAAATGATCCCTGAATTAAATGTCCTTGAGCTTTCATTTCATGTCATTTATGACTACCTGAGAAAAGTGGGAAAACATGTTCAGGGCTTGCTGCACTGAGTTGTACACTCAACCCATTGAAATATGGCCACTGGGGACTGTGATGGAGCAACCTTCATTGCACTCAGTAGGAATTCTGCATTTCGAGCCCTCTGCCAACTAAAGTGCTGCAGAGAAGGAGCTGGGCTTTGCTGGGAACTTCTCCTCACTGACTCCACACTGAAACAAACAGCAGAGATATATCCAAAGGCAAATAGATACGCTCCAAAACGGTTGCCTGCATCTCTGCCTGGTCATTGTCTTTTTGGCAGCACTAATTACCACCCAGGAGCACTCTGAGCTCTCACAGGCATCAGCTAAGCAGGAGGCTCTGTCTGGTTTTCTGTCCTTTAATAAACTGAGATGCATCTTGAAGGGCTTGGGAACAACTTGCTTCACATTTTCTCCCTGGGTTTTGGTTAACTCTTGGCTGAAACAATAATGCTGTTGGTGATGAGTGCTCTGGAGAGGCAGAGGTATTTTTATAACCCCTGGCAAGTCCCAGTTGTGTGCCTCAAGGTTGGGTTAATGTGTATTCCCTGCAGCTCAGGATCAACTACAAGAAAAGGTTTTCACAGCTCTCCCTGCCTCAGCTCTGAAAGTTTTTGGTGGCAGATTGACCAGCGTGACCTCAGAACTCTTCAGCTGATGTTATCACTCCAAGTGATGCTGCCTGTGGCAGGCTGTGGAGCTCGTGTCAGCTGGGATTTGGTGGCACTAGGTGGAGAAGGACTTGTAAAAGGAGAGGAGGCAGTGAGGACAGATCTGAGAGGTGGCACCCTGTTAAAGGCAGTGATTTGATAGTTTTTGTTGATGCAGCCGGTGCCTGAGGGTCCAGGGAGGAGAAAAAATGGAGAAGGCTATCAAAAGATGACTTAGGCCAACAGGTAGCCTCTTATTTTCCCAACATTTGGCTAGCAAGGGTAAATAAATGGTCTAAAGAGAAAGGGAACCAGGATGATGAGAGGTAGGGAGTGGTTTCCATGGGGTGGGTGACTAAGAAGCAGGAATTCCTCAGCCTGTGAAGACATTATGAATGGCAGAAGTGGATGGATAGGAAGTGACTGTTCCCCACCTCTGCAAACACAAGAATTACAGGGCATGAAATTGAACTGTTGAAAATCAAGTCCTGAACAAACAAAAGGAGGTGATTCCTTCAAGCAGGATCTGTGAAACTCGCTGCCAAAGCGTGCTCTGTATGCAAAAAGTCAACGGATAAACCAGGATAAACCAGGAAATTAGAGAAAGATCAGTTCAGGTTATGGAATAGAGGGGCTGAAGACAAGGAACTGGGATGTGGGGAGTGTTGATCCCAAGAAGTACAGCTGGTTTTGAGGCCATCGTGGGGAATTTGGAGTCTGACCATAACCAAAGAAAAGGCATTTTTCAAACTCTCTGTCTGCCACAATTTTTGGAGCTGGACAATGTTTGTATGAGTCTTATAATCCTGCACTAGGGAATTAGATCAACGTGCTCAATCCTTTCTGAACCAAGTGGGTCATCAAGCAGTGGAGCTAGAAGTCCATGAAGGAGTGGGCATGACTGGGGATGCAGAGGAAGCAAAGGTCCTCCAGATGATGGGACGAAGACATTTTAACCCAGGGAGATGATGAGGGTATGAAGGTGGGATTTGGAGTGGTGATGGGATTGAATCAGTGGGAGCTGACAATAAGGAAATATGAAAGGCTGCTTGAGGTGCCTGAATCTGCAGGAAGATGCTCCTTGATAACTGAAGGTGAAGATGGGAACATCTGGAAAAGATGGTTGAACAAAGTGACATGGAAAGTAGCCATCACTTTAGAAACAACTCTGAACTTACCCCTGTGTGTTTTAGCTGTTCACACCACCAGGAGCCTTCAAGTGATGCTGGACTTCAATAAAGCCTCTTGCAGTGACATAAATTCCATTACAAGTCCCAATTAAATCTATATATAGTCTTTACTGAGCTGGGTAATGATCTACCCCTTGTTCAG
>NW_008629299.1:4170-34916 GCF_000691845.1 Merops nubicus
TGCACAGGCACCAGCACTCATTAAGCCCAGGCAAGCCCTGCGTTAATTGTCACATGGGCGTCTCTATTTTGAAAGCTTTTGAACACAAACATTTAGCCAAACCTCATTTGTTTTGCAGTTTACAGGCTGAAACACTCGACTGTGGGATAAACGTTTAGTGGTAAAGAAATCAGGGGAGGATCTGTGGCTAGAAGAAAGACTGATGGAATGCTACAGGCAGAGAAAGTTGGCCAGAGTTGATGGCTTTGCAGGGTGGGTAAGGAGGTGGTTGGCTTCATCAGGCTTGGGTACAATCCCTTGACACTCCTTCCACACCTCTGAGCTGGTGATCTGTGATTTTTTTTACAATTTTTAATGAGTTTCCTGCCTTGGGTAGAGAGAGCAAGTCAGCACACTGATGGGATGCACTGTTGCTGTCTCAGCTCTTTGAGCAAACTCAGCTCAAAGACTTTGGCATTGTTGGTAAGGAAAAAAAACAAGAGTGAACTGGGAGAAAAGAATGAGTTTCAGCACTGAAACCTCTCGACACACACTCTTCCACCTCCAGGCTACCTGCTGTACTCATAGTAGGATAACGGGTCCCTGTCTTCTCCTTGAGCACTGATGATTTTGGGAGAAGACCCATCTCAATGTGGTAGAATTCTCTGAAGATGGGACAACACAGGGTGTAGGCTGAGCAGCTGTGAAGGAGAAAGCTGGAAATGGCCAAACCTTCAAAAGGACTGAGATAAATTTTGTTATCTGTTCCTATGTAAATAAAACCAGAACAGGGAGCAGCAATGAGCTTGGATGCAGCAAAGCACGAGGGTTCTATTTCCAGAGCAGATGGTGAAAGGCACTTGTTCAAACACAGTCCATGTCATCACACGAGGTCTTTTGAGTTCCTGGAAGTGTTTTCTAGCTATGGAACACAGTGGATTTCTTCTACCCCTCTCCCAGTGGTGAAACAAAATGCTTTTTGTATTGTGACTGGTTATTCTGGTGCTCCAGTTCAGAAGAGGGGAGACCTTGGCGTGTTTGGGGATTGTTTGGCATGGCAGGATGAGAGGAATAGCAGGAAATTAAGTCTGGCATTGATGTGAGATTCACCTCACCCTATATTGGTTGTGTGTTGTCAGTGTCTCCTCCTAGCCTGGCTGTCCAGACTCTTCTATGTTCAGTGGATGGACACAGGAACATCCAGGGTGTGGTTTATCTCATCCCTGGGTAGATAGCTGAAACAGAGAGCAGACAAATCCTGACCCATCTCAAAGCCCCCAGCTTGGCTTTTGTGGGCCAGCTGTAGAGCTGGGTCCTGCCAAAGGAGGCATGGAGAAGAGAATTACACTGCAAGGGGTGCCAAGAAAATTGCCCTGCTGCAGAAGCACCCATGGCAATCTTGTGGTGAGAACATCTGATGGGAGCTGACATCTCTCTCAGCCTTGCCCCAAAGGCTCCTGGGGCTGTTGCCACAGAGGCTGCAGGTCACAAATCTTGCTGAATGTCTTGTTGCTTTACCTCTGTTTGTGTGAGTGGTGTCTGCTTGTGGGTGGGAATTGGCTCTGGCAGTGCCAGAGCAGGGACACCTCTCACCAGAGACAGCTCAAGGTAGCGAGGAGGAGGGGATGCCAAACACCCAACTGGAGGTAGGAAGCTCTTTGTGAAAAGTAGACTTGGACAGGTAATTTACCCTGCCACACGGCAGGATATTGACCCCCAGTTTAATTATTGTGTCATTTGTCCTTGACAGCTACTGCTGCTTCTAATTAACTCTCCTTAATTAAAGCCTCCAGTTTTCCAAGTATGTAAACATGGTTTTACTGGGAAGAGAGCTGCAATGAAGAGGAAGAGCTTGGGGGAGTCTGATGAGAAATGACATGCCCTGGCCCAGTGGGAATGGCAAGTTATTTACTTGGGCTGGAGTGCCAGGCTGGAATCAAAGCCAGACCCTCATCCCTATCCCTGCAGGAGCATCTCCTCTCCCACCAGTTTTACACCCAGCCATATATTTGAGCCCTGTTTCTTACCCATCTAAGAGATTCTTCAGCTCCCTGTTGTCTTTTCCTGCTTTTTGCTGATTTGTAGGTCAGCTGGAGGAGGCTCAGGATCTCAAATATGACAGAAGAACTCAAGGTCCCTTTGCCTTTAATTAAGGCCACATTAAAATTGTCACCCTGGGGCACCATGCAGGTGACTGAACATCCCCAGTGACTCTGTTGAGGGTGCAGAATCTGGTTCCACCACCTCGGGTGGTTTTTGCCTCCCTCTATTTAATAAACTATATCATCATGAGCACTGTATTCAAGGCTTTGAAATCAAATGAGCTCCTCTCTTCATCATTCTGCATTTTTTTGGGGGCTGGCTGAGTTTTGAAAGATAGCAGCATTCACAGAACCCACATGGCTTGACAGAGTCACTCTCCAGTGTTTTGGAAATGTATCTTTTGACTGTTGGGAAGAAAATTGGCTACTTAAGATGCCTTTTTGTACATTTAAATTAACTTAGTCCATCCGACTGAATAAATCCCACCGCTGTATTAACATCCAATTATAAGAGCAGAGATTGAGCAATGATTCATGTTTTGACCAGAATGTTGGCAGTTTAAAGGGGAAAAAAAAAGTCATGTATATTGAAATAAAAAAGTCAAAAATGGGAGCCAGAAAATTATGATTGAGCACATAGCAGGAGCTTTTGTGAATATATAATGGCAGAAGCAGGAGCCAGATTTCTAACAGGATTAACCGTTGCTGTCTATCAGATCCAAAAACCTCAATCATTTTGTTTTAAATGGCTTTCTGTAACTCATTCAGGCTAGAAATAGAGGGTGGAAGGGGGGCTGGGAAGGGGAGAAGCTGCAGTTTGGAATTTAGGCTGGATTAGAGGTGAGGACAGCACGGTGTTGTGGGAAAAGCCCTGAAGTCCTCTGTGGTAGGTGAGCTCTGAACTGGACAGCAGCTGACAGACTTTGCCAGATTTTTCAGGATGCCCTTGTGAGCCAGAAACTCAGGAATGATTTCTTTGGGGACCAGTGAATGTGTTGATGAAGTGAAATATCTTTTCCAATCCTTCTGCAGCTACAGCAGCTGGACCTGCTCGTTTTCTTGCTGTCCTTGAGAAGGACATCAGATTCACTTACCACTTGTCCAACCCTGGCTCTGGGATTGTATCTTACTCTGGATATCTGTGAGTAAGGGACAGTCCAGATGGTGAAGTTGCCTGAAGGGATACAGATCCTGACTCTTTGGTCTCCTGCCTTCAAACAAGGTGTTAGTGGGGAGGCTACTGGGTCTTTCACACCCTCTGATGCACAGCAGTGATCTTGGAAGCCCCACGGTGGGCTGGTTGCCCTGGAAAGGCTGCCTACCTTGGAGATGATCAGAGATCATCTTCCTGCTGGTCTATGGACAGAGCCTTGGAAGCACAGCAGCTCCTAGATGTCCATCAAAGGTGTAGATAGGGTTCTATAGGAAATTTTTCCTAATGTCCAATCTAAACCTCCTCTGGCACAACTTGAGGCCATGTTCTCTTCTCCTAAATGGAGGTGCTTCACCACATATGGGAGATAAACCCCTAAAGCATCAGCAGTCTTTTCTTACATCCAGTGAGGCCAAAATATCAGTTGAGTCATGACCACTGAAGGAATATAAAGGACTCTAACCTGGCTTATAGTGGAAATGAGCTTGAAAAGTTTGTTAGACTTTCCAAGGATAGAGAAGAGATGGAAGGAGTAACCACAGCCTGGCTTACAATGGAGATTTCAACCTTCAGTGCTGGTCTAGTCCCTGCATCTCAGTGAATCGTGGTGAGGCACCATAAGTCCACTTGTGGACTTTTTCAGCTATTTTAGGGACAGCATGAAAAGCTGAGTGCTCCCAGGGGACACGGTCAGTTCTCAAAACTTTCAACTTGGAAAGCTGAGCTGAATTAATTACAGTTTATGTTCCAAAGGAAAAGAAGACCTCTGATGTGCCTGACTTGCTTGATGTTCTTTTTCTTTTCAGCTGATGACCCTTAGGTGGCTTTCCTTTCAGTCATAGCTCCTTTGTTGTTTTTTTTTATTGTAGTTTCCCTCTTTATTAATTAGAAGGTCTGACACACACACAGCCCAAGACATTTACCAACGTGGGACGATTTTAATTAATCTCTCAATGAAGCTCCTGGAGATGAACTTGTGAAAGGTCTCCTCCAACAGGACCATTGCAGCGATGCAAATGGTGACACGGGACATCTACTGCCCTGGTGTGGTTGAGAAGATGTGGGGTGTAGCTTGGTGCAAGCTCATCCTCCATAGCTGTGCTCTCTGGGACAGCAACAAGGTGTGGCTCCTACACAGCATAGAAACTATAAGGGCAAAGTACCCTAAATACACTGAAAAGGAAACGTTCCTGCAGAGATGAAGATCCGGATTCCCAGTAGGTTCCTCCTGCCTCTGAAAGGAGCTTGGATAGCCTTTGATGGCTAATTAGAGAAAAATAATAATAAAACCTACAGAGACTGCTTTTTATCTCCTCTTTTTGTAGCAATTTGTGAAGAAATAGCAAATTTCAGTCCTCTAGGACTTCTTTCTTGCACATATATCATAGACACAAGTGGGTTTCGACGCACAATATTCAAACTCAATATCACTAGATGTCAGAAAAGTGCATGTTCTGGTCTAAACTTCTTAACCAAGGCTCAATTCTACAAGAGAGACTTAAACTAGCTCAGAAACAGGTTCAGGAAAACTCTCTGCAGCTAATGAGGATAAATCGAGCAGCACCATATGTTGTACTGAGGGTAGTTTGGATAGGAACTGCAGAGCCAACCCTAACTGTGTTTGGAAATTTCTAATTGCAAGGCGGAGATTACACAATAGGAAGCATCTAGATCATGGGGATTGGCAGATTTAGTCTTTCAAAATGGAATTATCTGCCCCTCCTTCAGGTGCTTTGATGTTCACAGCACAGACGTGGTCAAGCTCGATGTGGTCAAGGGAAAACTGGAAATTTCTAATTGCAAGGTGGAGATTACACAATAGGAAGCATCTAGATCATGGGGATGACAGATTTGGTCTTTCAAAATGGAATTATCTGCCCCTCCTTCAGGTGCTTTGATGTTCACAGCACAGACGTGGTCAAGCTCGATGTGGTCAAGGGAAAATAATTCACAATAGAGTTTTCCCAGGTGAAAATAACAGGTGGGAAGGAACAACATAAGAAATTGTAAGGTCTCCACCTCTTGATGTCTTCTCATAAAAAATGGTATGTCTTTTTTGGAGGCTGGAGGCAATACTGACTATTGGGTTCAGCAGAAAACCTGAAGCATACAATTTATATTTGATGAGTAATTGATAGCTTCTTGACCTGAAGCTTCAGGAAGGTGCAACAATTGCATTCGTGGCCCAGACATCTTAAAATTCTTGATATTTACAGAAGTTTGAACTACTTCCTCCCTGTTTTCATAGAATCATAGAATCCTTGAGGTTGGAAGAGACCTTTAAGATCATCAAGTTGAACCATCAAGCCAACACTACTAAGAGTTTGGATCTTCCCATTTTCATTTCACTGGGGTCTGTCCTGATTAGGTTCTTGCACTCATGGCAACGGATTCAGTTTGAGAAAAGTGTGATTTGGTTGTGTGGGGTTTTTTTTCTTAATTTTATTTTTATGTTTTCCCTTTCTCATGAAAAGCTTTCAGTAGCTGCAACTGATTTCCTTGGGTGACTTGGCACAGACAACGTTGCAATGGTAAATAAATCCCATCATATTTCTGTCTGAAGCATTCTAAACCCAATTCCACCTGCCAGAGTGAAAATTCAGGTTTTCAGCTTTTGCTCATAGGCTATCAGCTCCCAGGTGGGGTGTCTGCACAGGGGTTAGCAAGACAATTTCTGGTACAGACAGAAAAGGTCTTCATAAATAACTGGAATTTTGCCTGAGGTAGGTATATCTATAAAAGTCTATTTGTGGTTCATTTCGTGGTGCAACCAGAATGAATCTTAATCTGTCACTTCACAGCTGAATCTCTCTGGAACGTTGCACCAAGTCAAAAGTTGTCATTAGGGTCCAGCTGTATTCCCTTGGCATTTGTCTCCAGTAACTGTTCTGCAGCTTATTGCTGGCAGTTCTCAGTGGTGTTTCTTTGGGAGAACAACACCACACTACCTCATCCTAAGGAATAAACTCTCCCTGCTGAAAGGAGCTGGGGTGGAGGCACTGGCAATGGGCTGTACATGAGAGAAGCTCTCTGAAGCTTATTCAGTGGAAAAGAGACCATCAGGTCATTGGGCCCATGTTGTGTCTTTGGCTTCAAAAGAAGTAAGGGGCTTAAAAAAGCTAAAAGGAATCAAAAGGCTCTGGTCCATTAGACAGGAGGTCAGGCTAGGCAGTGCCTTCTGTGTTTGAAACCTCTGACTGAAATACTTTAATTTAAAAGGAAGAAAGAAAAGAGATAATAGAATGAGGTATTTTGGCAGTAGATGGGTGTTTCAGGTCCACCTTGTTGTCTTCTGAGCTATAAGGGTGACAGCAAGCTCATTCAATACCCAGGCTGGCAGCCTTTGTCCTTTGTTGTTGTGAGGAGCCTCTCTGGAGATGGGACAACTGATGGCTGGAAAGATGCACGAGCAATGGGGAGTGGAGCTAATGCTCTCCTGGGATTGGTGGTGGTGCAAAAGGTCATGGGAGGGAGATAAGGACATCAGAAGATCTCAGTTCTCACAGGAAACCAGACAGCAACAGGGTCCACCTGCTGAGTGACCACTCTGGTCCTCCAGAGTGTAGGAGAGAGTTGAGACCCAGTGAGTTTAACGTGCTGCAGAAGGTCACACATTGTTTGTCTCAAGGTTCCAGGTCACTGCTGTCTACACACAGCCTGCCTGATTTGCTGATGCCCTGTGAAACTGGGCAAGTGAGGTCATCTGGGAATGAAACTGGGCAAGTGAGGCCATCTGGCAATGAAGCATGAAAGGCCATGAGGAAGAGGGAAAAGCCACAGGGCAGACGATGATCTCAACAGGGGTTCCACCACGTTGAGTGTTGCTCTGGACAGGGGTTGCACTGGTTTGAACTCGAGCAATCTGCAGCCACATCCCCCTGTCTGCCCCAGGCCTGCTGAGCTCTGAAGTCCTCCTGGGAGGACAGGTATTAAGGGGAAGAGGAAAAGGGAGGGTGGCACCTCCATCAAGTCACTATGAGCATTGAGAAGCCTGATGGGTTGTCCCCTTTCCTCCTGCAGCTCACCCGTGTGCCCGTGGAGTCCTGTAACCAGTACGAGACCTGCAGCGAGTGCCTGGGCTCAGGAGACCCTCACTGTGGCTGGTGTGTCCTTCACAACACGTGAGTACCTGCTGGGCTTTGCCACTGTCCCAGCCCTGCTTTCCCCACCCAGCTTCCCTCAGCAGCTCTGGTGACAAGTGGTAGAGATGCAAAATGCTGCCTCAGGCACCCAGATACCTCCAGCAAGATCTCCAGGGCTTGCTGGGGGAGGCTTTCTTTAACTGAGTAGCATTTTTTGGAAGACAAGGGAAGAGAAATGTGGTGGAGAGTGGTCAGATCTCCTCACCCATCTGATCCAGCTTGCTGACAGCACCAGGAGAGCACCTGTCCACCCTCATGTGCTTTGAATCAAACCCTCCAGCAGCTCTTCTCTGGATGCCAAGTGCCTCCTTCTTTCAAAGGCAGTTTGGTTCTAACCAGCCTGGCTCAGACATTTGTCTCAGCACCTCCAACTTTCCACTGCTGACCTGAACCTCTCCTCTTTCAGACCTGTAATGGTGTCCATTGCCCTTAGAGGGGAGTCAGATCCCCATAAGCATCATGGGGGCCACTCTGAGTTAGATTTCGAGGGGATATTATGGTTTTTATGCTCATTGTGGGACAACGTTGACCCCAAAGTTGAGTGTTCTGTGTGGGGCAACTCAGTTGTAGCAAGTGACCACAAATGAGCCAAAAGACTTGTTTGGCTTTAGCTGGCCAAGATGCTGAGCACATCTGTCTGTATCCACATTCTTGGGTTTCTGCAAAACAGGCCAAGAGGGGACCTCATTTCACCTCTCTTTGTAGCACAGTAGTGGCTTATCTAGTGCCTCCCAAGGAGCACTGGGTCCTGGTGTCCTCAGGACTGGGAGATTAGTTCATTAGCTCTGTTTTCTGTAGGATTTTAATGATGCTATTGATCCTGAAGTTTTCTTTCCGTAGTCTTCACTGCCAGGGATCTTCTCCTGCAGAGAGCCCTTTGCCAAAGCTGTGGAGAGGGAGATGTCACGTTGGCTGAGCTCCTGGCTATGAGTGGCAGGGTGGTCTCATTTGCCAAGAGCTTCTCAGCAGAGACAGTGGCTGGAAAGCACATTGGATCTGTCTCACCAAACATCTCCAGCTGAGCGTGGCTCTGTGGGGTGCTGTCACTCCAAGTCTCACGATGTCCTTGGCAACAATGGGGTTGGCAAAAAAAGGGTTTTTTTTTTGTTCTTCTGATGGACCCTGCTAGTGCAGAGTGTCTGTCTTCTCCTGCTAAGTTCATCTCTGAATTCTTCCTGTGGCACTTCAAACTCTCCTGCTGGAGACAGTGATCCAGTTGAAGCAATGCTCTTTGCTACCTCCCCTTTCTGGAACAGAACAGGGAACAAACCTGTACCATATTCCAACCTTCTCTAGATGCTCTTTACCTTGTGTGACCCTCATCCTAAGCCACTACTGTCTGCTTATCTTCAGATCAGATTTAGGAGCTCTG
Organism: Merops nubicus; assembly: GCF_000691845.1. Lineage (NCBI taxonomy): Eukaryota > Metazoa > Chordata > Aves > Coraciiformes > Meropidae > Merops > Merops nubicus. The sequence goes on from NW_008629299.1 coordinate 12,859, forward strand.
TCTCAAAACTTGTCCAAAAACTTGACTCAGGCTCAGGAATTGTTCAAGAGACCCTTGGCAACCAGTCCTGAGTTGTGAACCCACAAAACTTTCACCTTGCTTGACCTGAGGAGAGTTCAAATTGATTTGCAACTCTATTGGTTTTTTTCAATCTCATCTTATCCTGCAACCATCCTACAGAAGATTCCATGTTTTGCTGTCAGTGGAGGGAGAGGACAGACTCTGACTGTGTGCAAGCAGTACAGGAAAACATGAATTTGGCCATTGATTGTACCACAGCAATGAGATATTTCATCTCCTGCCCTCCAGGGGCAATGGAAACAACCAACAAATACCTCCAGCAGTAAATCCCCAAAAGGAAAGCAAAGGGGCAGAAACAAGTGCAGGTTTCCCAGCAGCAAATTGCAGAAGGGTCTCAGAAATGTAATGACTGGTACCATTAACTCAGAACAAGAAATCCCTGTCCTTCAAGGACACGTTGAGCCTCACAGTCTGGGCTTGGTTGGCAGCAGGATCCCCCTGCCCTCCTCCCTCTGCTCACCTAAACTCTGTTTCCTTATCTGGAAAAGAGAGGCACCTCTTCCTTGGGTACCTTGCAGCAGGGTCACTGAGATGAATTCCTTGGGTTTTTTTCCCCCTTAATTCAATTTTTTAAAAGCAGTTAGAAGGCAAATGTTATCAAATTCCACTCCAGTCTGTTCCTTCCCCCTAGTTTCCACTGAAGTCAAGAAATCTGATTTTCAGTCCTCATTTGGAAGCAGTTTTTAGTGCAGCCTCGGGTGTTCCTCTCCAGGTCTCAGTTTCCTCATCCTTTTAGGTGGCCCTGAAAGCAGAAGAGCCAATTCTCATAGAATTATTGAATCATAGAATTGTTTGGGTTGGAAAGGACCTTTCAAGGTCATCCAGTCCAACCCCCCTGCAGGGAGCAGAGACATCCCCAACTAGAGCAGGTTGCTCAGAGCCCCAACCTCCCCTGGGATGGTGCCAGGGATGGGGCAGTGACCACCTCTCTGGGCAGCCTGGGACAGGGGCTCACCACCCTCAAGGTAAAGAATTTCTTTCTTAGATCTAGTCTAATCTCCCCTCTTTTCATTTAAAGCCATCACCCCTTGTCCCATCACAACAGGCCCTGCTAGATGAGAGGCTGTTACGTCCCATTCAACAAAATTTGGCTGTGCAGGATGCTCAGGGTAAGGGTGTCACAATACCAAGTCTCTTAGGACCTTTTGGACATCAGAACCCCTCAAGATTCACTGATAGACTTTTCCTAAGGTGGGATGCATCAGTGTCTCCTGCACAAGGACCTCTGGACCTCCCTGTCAGGAATCCCAGGGGATTTCCAGTGGGAAATCAGTGGGTGATGCAGGAGCTGGTTGGTGGAGGGGCTTGAGGCTGTGCAAGACCTGGAGTTGGTACTGGAAAGCTGGTTGCCCATGAACAAAACCACATCTTCCACTCCTCTTTCCCCTCCAGTATAAACCATCCAGAGGGAGAGAGGTGGAGTGGGACACCGATGAAAGCTGCCAGCTAGGGCAGAGCACCTATCTCTCCATCTCTGCCATGCAAAAGTCTCTTCTTTGGGGGGCTGGGTTTCCAGGGCTGCTGCAGACCCTTTTCCCCAGCCCCCCATTTCCAGGGCAGCCTCAGCTCCCAGCCTCCCCAGCCACCCTCCCACGGCCGAGCCAGGCTGGCTGCTCGCAGGGCAGCGTGCCAGGGCTCAGGAATTGATTTCCAGGGCTCTGCTGTCCTACCCTTACACTGAGAAACTCGAGTCCTCTGAGAGAGAAAGAGGCAGACAGCCCCCCAGACGGCTGCAGGAGAAAGGAGGGGGGGAGGATTGATTGGCTTCTGCCCTGAGAAGAGGAGAGTTGATACAGAGCAGGTCACTGGAGCTTTTCAGCTCCGTATCTTTAGCCCTGATCTTGTCCCCCCCCCTCCTTTTTTCCCTTTGCCTCCTAGATCTCTGCTCCCCTCCCGGGCTCTGCTCAGGCCTCTTGAGGCAGGGATGAATCATTTAGTTGGTGTCAGTTGAAAATGTGACGCTGGGTTGCTGCAGGGATGGGGTGGGAGCAGGGGAGGGGGAGGAATCAGGCTGGAAAACAAATAGCTGGCATGAAGGGACTCAATGCCTGGTCACAAGGTCAAAGCAATGTCACCAGCCCAAGCTGAGGGTTGTGGAGGGGGATGAGGGCAGAGCAAAGTTTTCTCCAAGCCTAAGAGAAATTGTAGCTTCCTAAAGATGTCTCACCCCACCTCTGAAACATCCAACAAGTTCCTTCTGTCTTCATCCGTATCCAAACCATCACCCTCCTCTACCTCCTGCCCCTGACATGCAGAGGGGCAGAGAGCTGAGGCTCTTTGCTTCCAGAGGAGAGGGATGAACCCTCCTGCAGCTGGATGAGCCCTTGCTACCCCTGCTTGGCCCAGCACCTCCTGCAGCTGGGATCTGCCCTTGCTGCCAAGGGGACTCCTTGGATGGCAGGTCAGGAGTTGCAATCACAGAGCTCAATACTCTTATTTTGTGGTAGGACTTGGGATAGTTCAAAAGCTTTTTTTCCACCATGTAGTGGTCCAATTATTATTTATTTTTTACAAAAAATATTCTTGAAAAAGCCATTTTGGAAGGAGCTGGTGCCATTTAGTAACTGGAGAGTGATTCATTTAGACCTCACAAGTCCTTATGTGGGGATTTTATTTCAGGTTTTGGTAAATGGCTTAAAATTTCAAAGTAAAAAGTCTGAAGTGAAGCATCACTGATTTATTATTTATTTTCATTAAAATGAAACATTTGGGCTTCTGTGATTTCTTTCTCCCCCAGAAGACTTTACCAGCTCTAGTGACTGAGCTAAGCAGGCTGTCAACACACACTATTGGTCTGGAGGAACTAACATTTGCTGTGGAGGGAAGAGGGTTTATTTTAACATCATCATCCTGTCCTCCTGTGGAGGTAGAAGAGCCAGGACTTGGCTTAGCATCATCTTGCCATGGGTCAGCTCTTGGTGCCTTCAGGTACCTGAGGAACCCTCTACAATGTCAAAAGTACATGGCAGTTGTCCAAATCATCCTAAAGGTGAATCTGTTCCAGTGGGCTCTGCTCTCTTCACTTTGCTCACCTCTGAGGAGCTGCACATGGCCTCTGTGTGTCCTTCTGGCACCTGAGAACCTCACTTAGGGATCCGAGCTGGTTCTGTTGGCTCTGCAGCCTAGTTGCACCCCAGTTGCTGGGAGAGGCCCCCCCCTCTACTCCTGCACCATGGGAAGAGGATGCAGTGGCCTCCTGTAGGCATCCTACCCCATGAATGAAGGAAGGACAGAAGTCTCTTAGCCATGGGCCATAGTGGCCACCTTCCTGGATCCCTTTGGCTCTGAGGTAGTCGAGGGATGATCAAAATCTGGCATGCACCATTACTCAGGCTGAGCTGGCCGTGGGTTCACTGGAGAGATGGTGTTTGTGAGAAGCCCTGTGAGAGGTTTTTGGTTTCCCCCACAAAAGGGCAGCCCTGTTCAAGAGGGTTTTATGCTGTTTTCTGATTTTCCAGTATCTTGGAAGTTGCCCTCCATGTCCTCCTGCTCTCCAGCTCCATCCATCTCCCATCTCTGCAGGATGCTTGCGTATCCAGAAATTACAATTCCCATTTCTAACACTCTAAGGAGAAAAAAAAAAAGCACTTAAGTTATTTTCTAGATACTGAGGGATTAGAGTGTAGGGGGAGGGCGGTTTGTTATCCATCCTCAGACTCATTGCCAGACCAGGAGAAAAAAAATAAGAAGAGAAAGTTCCAAAGTGCAGCTCCCGCTGCCTGCTCTCAGCAGGTAACCCGATGCGTCGCTGCTTGCCAAGGCTCATTGATCCTCCCTGGCTTCAACTTTCTTGGTCAAAGTCTTCTGAATCACTAGAGAGTCTCGGGTAACCCAAGCTGCCTACAGATGCTGCAGTAAAACCTTTTCTGAAGGGCCTTTTGCTCGCTTGACTTTCTGTTGTCTGAAAGGCTGAGACTGGTTTTCTGGCTGAGGTTTTTTTCTTTCTTTTCCCCTTCAGCTCCTCTCTTTTCCTTCTCAGTCTTCTCCTCCACTTGTGCAGGGGAGGGAGGATATCTCAAGGGAAGGGCTGCATGGATCAGGCTTGAGGGACCCAGCAAAGCAGGATGGTGGAAGATCCCACCCAGTCCTGTCCCAGTCCAAGCTCTAACAGAGAGAGAAAAGTGATTTACTGATTCCTGCAGGGACTTGTGATCCTCACAAGTATAACACCCTCAGCCTCTGCCTCAAGAAACCAGATTCTCAGCTGTCCCTGCTGGGTACTCATGCTGCTGTGTCCCAAGGGGCAAACAGGAGTCCCTTCAGTAAGGTGGCTGGTTTGCATTTGCTTGGCATGATGAAAAAGTCATCACGAGCGTGGCTGGGATTTTTTTAGCAGGAAAAGCTTTCTGTACCCTCTCCTGCCTTAGCATTGTCAAATCTTGGTGTCTTCAAATACCTGGGAGACCCTCTCCATGTCAAAGGTACATGACAGTTGTCCTAATCTTCCTAAAGGTGGACAAGCCATAAGGAGAACAAATGGCTTTTAGTTCAAATCTTGCTTTGCCTTGGAAACTTGCAGTCAAATGGGGCTCATCTTCCTGATCCTGGTGGGAAAATCAGGAGGGGAAGCTCAGAGTTACTTCACTTGCCAAGTTCAATATCCCTGTGTGTCTGGGGGGCATTTCTGATTGCAACAGGAGCTCTTCAGATACAAGCTGTTGCTGCTCGATGAGAAAAAAAACAACAATGTAAATGCTGGGAAGAAAAATAATTGCAGGCAACGTGAAATCTTTCATTTGGTTTGAAAGACTCCAATCAGTTGTTTGGCAGTGTTAACACTGCCAGTCAGTGGTGGCAAAGGGAGATGTCCTGTCTCCAAACAGCTTGGCTCCTCCCCAGTCACAGCTGGGGGAGGTTCAGGGCCTGTGAACCTCTTCCATCTGATAGGAAAGGAAAGTGGAGTCATCTTCCCACAATTGGCCTTGGCAGGGAGCGACTCCCACTTCTTCTCAGGTAGTTATTGAAACTGGAGCCAGCCTTTCAGCCTTTGCACAGGGGGGAAGCAGGCAGCAGGGGGGCTCCGTGGAGCATTCTGCTCTGAGCCCAGATCATCTTCAATCTGTCTGCTGAGGTAGAGCTAAACTACCCATCATTTCACACCTAGGCATGGCCTCTCCTTTGGAGCAGAGGAAATAGCCCCAAACCTGACAGCTCTCCAATAGCCTTTTGAAATGAGATCGGGGCTCTTAGTCCAAAGAGCAGGAGGAAATTCTTCGGATGGGGACCGTGCCTATTGATGGTGATAAAGCCTCGAGTGAAATGGAGGCTCCTGGGAATCCCACTGCACTGCAGCTGGGTGATGACATGGAATAAACTGCTCTGAACCAGCCCCGTGCTTCTGAGCAGGACAGCCAGTCGCTGGTCCTGGAGAGCTGACCCATTGGTGTACCTGCTGGTGTCCTTCCACTCCCTAGATGCCATCGTGTCCTTTTAGGGAGCACTTCTGCTGCTCTGGTGTACCTAGCAGGGCAGGGCAGAGCTGTGCCCTTCACAAGTTGATTATTTTCATGGCCATGTCTGCCTGAGGCAACTCGGGGACAGCACTGGGCACTGTGGACCATAAGACCCAGGCGTGTGGTAAATGTGTTTTGATAACAACCTTCTTCCTTGATTAGCTTATTTTGCTAGAGGGCACTGAGGAGGGGTGGGAAGATAATTACTTTGTGCAGTGGGTTCCAGCAGAAGCTCTCTCCTGCTGCAGCCCTGTGAGTTAGGTGTCCTACTTGGGATTTGTCTCCATCACAGAAGCATTAGCAGTTCAGGTTTAGCACTTGAGAAGGTTCAGCCTTTGCAGAGGAAGATCTCTGGGGTTTCTTCTCTGGTGTGAAACGCAGTCTGCTGTGGGCTGGGAGGTGTAATGCCTTGAGGAGGACACTCAATGAGAAAGGCATCATGGTGCTCACTGGTGCCTGGGGGCCTTTTAGACCACCTCCTGTATGCTGGTTTCCTGAGAGGGGTGTCCTGTGTCAGCTTTGTTATCCCAGCATCACTCTTTCTCTGGGACACAAGGTACTGATGGGTATCTAGATATCCCACAGGACATGTCCAGGGTAACAGCAGGGACAGGGAGAAGCTGTGTGATCACCCTGATCAGCCTAGAAAGCTTGTTAGATGTACACTGGAGCTGAGATGCAACCTTGCAGGGACTGCCTCACAGGAGGAGTGTGCCCTGACTTGGATTATAAAGTGGAGGCTGCCAAAGCCAGCAAGGAGACCTAGATGTAGAGTAGCAACATGAGGACTTAATTCAGCTGCCTAAACACAGATGTATGGAGAACATAAGGAGACTTTGAAATATAGGTCGTTTTATTTATCCCAGAAACTCAATTTGGTTGCACATACACTCTGCAACTGGAGTGCCTGGGGGATCTGAGATGCTCAGTTAGAGCTGGTAAATATGACACAGCGTCTCCAGGAGACCCATTTCCTCTGGAGGATAAGAAGGGGACCAGGTGGAGGCCTCAGGACATCTCAACTGACTTTAGACTCCTTTATGTGGGCAACAAAATACAGCCCAGCTCCATCTTGGGATGTCTTCTCCCCAGAATAGCTCAGGGTGGCCAAAACCTGCGTCTGGGTTTTGCAACTTGACCATTTGCACTTCTCCCATGAATTTTAAAATCCTCCAATGTCCTAACTTGCCACAGAGCAGGGATTTGGGTTCCTGCAAGGCTGTGTCACACAGGGAGTGTCATGATGTGTGGATGGTTCAGAAAACTCTGTCTTGGTTGCTGGGCTCTGTGGGGGGAATTTTTCTCTCTCTTTTGCTGGCAGATGTTCCCTAGTGCCTCTGCAGCCAATGAGCCACCAATGAGGGAAAATGGCACACCAAATGAGCTCTCCCCAGGGTGGGGGGGTCCATCTGCCTTTCACTCCTTCTTCTCTGACATTTCATCATCCTCAACCTGTGCTGGGTCTCAGAAGGGAACAGGGAAGGATCAGACAGCTCTTCCTCCTAAAGAAAAGCACAAAACATTAAGGAATGTCTTTGTCCAGCCTCATCCTCTCCAAAGACCTACACACACACTTCCCATAAACACATGCCATTGTCTTCTATTGTACCTTCCCACATTCAGAGACCTGCCACCAGACATCCCACCAGGATGTGTGTCTCCAGCCCCTACTTCTCCCTCTGGCTCCTACACCCCACCCCAGTCATCCCCCCGAGCAGTGGTGCAGAGGTGGATCCTTTCCCAGCTGGCTTCTCTATCTGGGAGGTTTCATCTCCCTTCCCTGTAGCACTGTGGTCCTGGAGGCAGGTTGTGTGAGTTCCTAGGGACTTCTGAGCTAATTAGCTCATCCCTGCTGTGGTGTTTTGTTTATTTGTTCATTTTTGTGGATTCCACCTTGCTTTACAGTCTCTTCTTCCCATCCCCAGCAAAACACATACTTTTTCTTTTCATTTGGTGAGTGGATCTGAACAAATCATCACTCTGTTTTCTTGAACATCTTCCACTATTTTCCATTTCAGTTTTTTCCTTCAGCAGCTTTTGAACAACATACCATCAGGAGCAGGAACCAGCTACCAAGGCAGATGTTTTAGCTCCATGAATTACAGGAGCCAGACAACATCCTGATCCCTGGCACTGTGGGGAGATACAGAAGGTCCTCTCTCATGTACAACACAGCCTAACATTCAAGTAAAACATCTTGCAAATGACCTTCACCACTTGCCCCAGCAGTGAAGAACAAGCCCTGCTTGTCAGTAGGCTGCAGCTCTTCACTGGGTCAGCATCAGAGGAGAACAGGGAAAAAGAGCCCTTGGCCATCTGCAGTGGAGAACAAGCCTTGCATGTCTTTAGGCTGCAGCTCTTCACTGGATCAGCATCAGAGAACAGGGAAAAAGAGCCCTTGGCCAGAGCTGTGGTTATAGGAGAGATGGGTGGCAGATCTTTCCATCCTCCCACAGGGGAGGCCAAATTCACTGGGAGGAACAGACACGTTGGTTGTGGATTTCTTCTGCCACTAGGTATGGGCTTCTTTATGCTCCTGAGGGACATGGGGCAGCCCCACTGCAAGGACAAGTGGCTGTGGCTGGAGCACAACATGTACCAGCCCATCCTAATGGAAGGAAGGGCAGGTTTCTGATGATTTCCCTCCACTCTTTGCTTCCATGACTCAGAAGCTGCATTTAGAAGGTCTTTTTGTTGGTGAACTTATGGGAAACTCTGAAGGGAAAGTTGGGGGCAGAGAAGTGTCTTGAGGAGGAGCAGAAATGCTGAAGTGGAGCAGAGTGGAGGAGCTGGAGGATGTTTCTGCCTAACCTGGCTGAAGGGATTTTAAGGGGTTGTGAATAACACGAGGAAGTGGGGATTGGTGTGGGATTTATCTCCTCTACTTCTTGGGTTTCTTGTCTCAGAAGCCAGTGAAGTGAGGGACTTTTTCTGAACCCATTCATTGCAACCCTGAAGGTGTTTCAGGCAGTGGGGTGAGTTGCCCTCTGGAAGTCCCATTTTTTTCTAGTCTCTACTGGGGAAACCTAAATCATAGAATCATAGAATCATTTAGGTTGGAAGGGACCTCCAAGATCATCAAGTCCAACCACCGAGCCACCAGGCCTCCAAAGTCCTCTGCCAAAACAGATTAATTTCCCTGTGTTTTAGCCCTTTGTTTGTAGGAGAGGAATAACAGCTCTCCACTCCACAGTCAGCTTTGAGATCCAATGCCTTAAAGCATTTTGGATGATATCTGGCTTGCAGAAGTCCTGTAGGGAGCTGGACTTGAGGATCCCAGGCTCCCAGATAGTCCTGGCTCTAAAGCACAATGATAATTCTTTCATCTCACCAGTGGCTGAGTGAGTTTTGGGTTGGTTTAATTAAAGCAGAAGGAGCCTTAGCAGACATAGCAAGGTCCAAACACACGTGGAGTTCCTTGCTTAACCCAATGAAGGGACTCAAATCACCTCCTGCCTTTGTCTGGCTGTTAGAGCAGAGGTGGCACCAGAAGGGTTAAGGCAGGCAGGGCAGTGAGGAATGAAGCAAAGACCCCTGTTTCTTGCTCTCCCTCCCATATCTCATTTCCAATGCCTCCTGCCCCTCTGCCCCAGGCAGTAAAGGAGATCTCCATTTTAATTGAGACATGTTAAAAAAAATAACCTCAATCGAGCTTACCCATGCCTGGAAGGCTTCTCCCTTGTTGGTTTGGTGCAGAGGCTAAAGTGCACATTTCTGGGAGTGGGGGATGTTTGCTATATGTCTCCTTCCCTTTTCCATCCCTGCTTGATTTCTGGGGAGGAGGGCAGAAGGCTGGAGATGTTAGGAAAAAAAAGTAGAGGAGAAAATGGCAGGACCTCATTTAGATCTTCTCTTTCTCTTGCAAATCAGAGAGGCATGCAAAAGCCAACCACCAAGCCCTGCTGAGGTGCTGTGGTGCCTGAGAGTGTTGGGTGAAGTCCTCGAGGACCTTGGGAACCAACCTTGGGCATGGAGACATCCTCTGGTTGCAGTTGAATCCTCTCTCCCTTCCCTTTGGTACTTGGTAACAGTAGAAAGGAGGCCAAGATTCTTCAGATATTTGAAAAACAGCCTTGCCTGCAGTTGGAGGGAAAAGGAAAGGGGGTGAAGTGAAACCTCTTTAGTCTCTTACTTGTATCAATGGGGCCCCACTCTCATGGCTCAGGGCCGAGGTGAGTAGATGACTGCAAGAAAATTGGCCCCTTTTTATCTGTTGAAGACCCAAACCTTCACCACAAAGAGGTGCAAATTGTGTCTACAGACCTTCTCAGCTGCAGCAGAGACAGGAGCCCCCATGAGCTGTCCTTTCTCTGGGACCCCAGGAGCTGGGAGCAGGCAGCCAGACACCTTCTGCCCTCAGCACACACTCAGGAGGGACTTGTTTGCCAAGCCAGCCCTGCCAGATGAGCACTGGATTACTCTGAGCAGGGCAATGGGGCAGGATTTCACTTCAGATAACACTTTCCTATTTTATCTGTTCTTTGTCTCTTGGAGCTTGCTTGGCCTGATAAGGTGTTATCAGAGCAGAGCATCTCTGTTGGAGCCACCACCGAGATGTGGCTGGGCCAGAGGTGGCTTTTCTCAACTCCTTGCAGGCTTCACTGGCTCTCTTCCACCCACTGCCTCTAAAGAGCCAGCCAGTTAATAATGGTAGGAGGATGATGTTGGGATGCTTGCCAAGAGCTTTAGCTCTGTGCTTTTCTCAGGGAGAAGAGAAACTGCAAACGTGGATAAGAGCAAATCTATCAAACCTTTAAACCTTTCCCCATTTTCACCTGGTCCCAACCCTGCAAACAAGCTTAGAAGTGGCTTTGAGTGTAGGAGCAATCCAGAAAGTACCATGATTTTTTCCATTTGAAGCTTTTTGTCTCATGAAATTTGTTTTCAGGTCTGGATCTGAGTTCTGCAGTCTCTCTGGGTAGGTTCTCAGAATTACCTGGGTAGGAATGTGATTTTCTGCATGGCAGGGACTTAATTCTTACTAGTAAAGTCAGGGCAACAATGAGTCTCTGTTCCTACTCTGCTCCCAAGGCCTGAAGGCAAAATATTGACCTTGAGGATTCCTTCCTGGTTTTAACTGATGGAGGATCTGGAGATTTTGGTGAGAAAGGAAGAAGAGCAGACCCATAGCATAAGCTCATCTGGCCAACTGACAAAATATCATTTGTCTGCCTCTCGAGTTGCTCAGGAGCACATCAGTTATTGAGCATTACACTTGATCTCCTATGGACTAAGGTGAGGTGAAGAAGACAGCCTTCCATAGTACCCTCATTCCCAAATTAAAAGCTAAGAGAAGTGAAAGCTTTGGATGTGTAGGAAATTTATAATTAATTAAAAACAAAATTCAAACACCTATAAGAGTGAAAACATGCATAGAATGAGCTATAGCAAAATAAATGAACACTAACAATAGCTATTAATCTGCACTCTGGGTTTTTACAGGAGTACAGCACTGCTCTGATACAATCATGATATCATTAACATAATAGAAAGAATCAAAAAATCAGTAGCTTGCTGAAGCTCAAAATTAAGGCCAAGCAGTGTTAGGCCACGTCTTCAACTATCTGAAACAGCAACTTGTCTCTGTCAGAGCTACTTGCAGATGAAACCTCTCTCAGAAAGCAGATGGGAATTTGTTGGCCCACCTATGACTCCTGCAGTCATAAGAAAATACAGAAATAAGTCTTGACTTGGGATACTTGGCATGAAAGTTCACTTTTTTTCCATCAGTGTGGTCAGAGAGAAGGAGATCTCCTCAGGGTTACCTTGGTGTAACCTCCAGAACAGGCACAGGGGCACTTCACTGGCAGACAGACAGATATGTCCCTGTGGGGTGATGAGGTGGATGAGGTGTCTTCCCTCATTGACTTCAAATCATAGAATATTTTGAGTTAGAAATAACCCTTAAAGTTTTTTCTACCCCCTACACTGGGCAGGGACATCTTCAACAAGAGAAGGTTGCTCAGAACCCTGTCCAACCTCACCTGGAAGGTTTCCAGTGATGGAGCAGCTACTACCTCTGGGCAACTTGGGCCAGGGGCTCACCACCCTCATTGTAAAACATTTCTTCCTTCTATCTAATCTTATCTAATCTAATCTAATCTAATCTAATCTAATCTAATCTAATTCTCCCCTCTTGAAATTTAAAACCATCACCCCTTGTCCTGTCACTACAATTCCTGGTGAAGAGTTCCTCCACATCTTTCCTGTAGGCTCCCAAGGCCACAAGGTCTTCCTGGAGCCTTCTCTTCTCCAGGCTGAAGAACCTCAACTCTCTCAGCCTCTCTTCACAGGAGAGATGTTCCAGCCCTCTGATCTTGATTTATGGTGTTAATCATGGAGTTTCTTTTGATTCAAGTACCAGGCTAGGACAACAATGCAACTCTTCTTCCTGCATTGAAAAGGCTGGAGTCCTTTTTCAGCTTTTTTTTTGGGACTCTGATCACTTTAGGACTGTGATCTGCCAAGATCCTGTTCCCTATCAGTACAGTCAGTGGAATGTAGAGAGACAGCTCACTCTAAAGCAAATATGAAGCTCCATTCAGTTACCAAAACCCAGGCATTGGGTCACCTTTTCTGTTCACCAAGACATCCATAGGTCCTGTGCCACATCTGCCAGCCCCACGTGGCTGTCTTGGATGCCCTACGTGTAGTCAACAGAACAGAACCCTTGTATTAGGGCAGCTGAATCTCTTCTCCAGGCTCTGCTGACTGTTTTGGATCAAGGTGGTCAGATTGGAAAGCCTTGAGGTGACAGGGAAACTCCCTGATGAAACTTAGAGCAACATGATAGAACAATCCCTCCAATAGGCTGGAAGGGGAAGGATGCATCCTTAGGTGAAGGAACACCTGGTAACATGTGGCTAACAGCTGGAGGAAGGACAAAGAACCATACCAAGAAGATCTCACCCTAGATGATACCCATGTAGCCCCTCACATCAAGGACGTGTCTTCAAGGGCAGAGATCACAGGTAACAGAGAGAAACAAGCTGATCAGTCAGAGGTTTGATCATCAAATAAACATGGTGCAGCTGTCTTTTTGAGGACAAGGGAGGATGAGAGATTTGCCTGCAAGGTAGAGACGTGGCAGATCCCAGGGAGCATCCAGATGGACTACAGCAGGAGGGATGCTGGGGTCCTGGTCCATATAATGTATATTTGTAGTAGTAATTAACTCCAAGGAACCTTATTAGGCACTGGAGTACAACTATATGCTGCAAAGTTATTAAAATACAGTTTGACTTGGGCCTTCAAACAATTCCTGGATATGTTTGGGAATTAAGTGGGTCAAGGAGGATTTCCATCAGGTGTTTTGGAAGTTAATAGAGTTTGAGACTATGAATGTGACCAAATCGTGTCATTTGGCCCCAGGATCAGAGAATGTTTCCTGGTATTGTTTAATATACTAATGGGATGTAGCCACAGCTCCCCAGTTTGCAAGGAGACCCTAGGAGGGAAATCCTGGAGGAAAGACAAAAGCTGTTAAGATAACAGGCTAAAAATCAAGGCTTTTATGGAAGCATTTTCTCAACTGTAAAACCAGGCACAGAGAGAGGGTTTCAATGCATAGTTAAGATAACAGAATAGGAAAAGTTTATAAGAAATAAGGAAACCTTTCAACACAGGAAGGAACCTGGCTGTTGCCAGTGAAATAAAAATAAGGTGAGAAAGGTTTTGAAGGTTGAAATTCATTGTCTAAAGTTGAAGTCATAACATGCCTCGATCCTTGAAAAGTGTCTGGGTTGGAACTTGATAAAATTCGGGTAAGAAACAGCAAAAATCAGTCCTAAGAAGTGCCCCTTTTAATAAGGCAATTTAATAATAGGCAATCAGGCAAAATTTAATATATATATATGCTCCTTCACACATGCTGGCAGCCTGCTTTAAGTGAAGATGCTAATGGCACACAAAGCCTGAAAGCCTGAGAGAAGGAAGCTCATCTGTGACACAAATCATGCAGGAACAATAGAGGAGGCCAAAATGGTAATGAAAGGGCTTTTATGTTAAGGAAAATGTAAAATCAAAGAAGGAAAATCAGGTCAATCTGCACCAAGTGACAAGGTGTCCCTAGGGAAGGGAATGGTGTTAAGGCTGGTTTATTGACCACTTGAAGGTGGTGAAAGTGACTGTGACATGCTGAGAGGAATCCAAAAGGTTGGGAGGGCAGAAAATGCTGTAATGAGAGACTTGAAGTGGCCTCATGTGCACCAAGCAAATGTCACAACCCTTGGAGCTCATGCCCATAAACCCCTGGAAAAAGAGAAACAAGTCTGGATTTACTTGCAGGACATAGCTACCTATGCATTGCTCTGCTCAAATTCAGTGTTCTGGAGAAGTGAAATAAAATAATCATTTAAAAATGACAATCAAGTTCAACTTCAAAGTGGCAACAACATCAAAATGAGGGAGCTCATCAAAGGAGCAGCCACAAGGGCGAAGTGCTTTGTGGCATCCTGGAGGCTGCATAAAGACTTATAAGAGGCTTATTGTGAATTTATATGACCTGTGAATAAAGACCTGAAAGATGGTGAAGGCAAATTAAACTAAGAATTTTCAAATGCCTGCTTACACAGCCAGGCAAAGAGACTGTGTTCAAAATTGGAAGCTGCACTCAAAGGAAAAACAGAAATAATAGAAACATCATGAACTGGGGTGAATTGCCAAACAGTTGTAAGGCAGCACACATAGAAGACACGTTGCTAACCTCAGAAAAATAAATGATTAAAGTTTAACAAGGTTCCCCTGGAAGTTTACTTTCCAAAGGGCACAAGCTGCTACTAAAGGTTTAGTAAAAATAATGTTTTTTGGGGGCATAGTGGTGATATTCACTGAGAGAGCTTAAGAAACTCTGATCTGAAATTGCCATATACAGCTCATTACCTGTACTGGCCTTGATACTGGAGGAATAAAAAGTCTTAGAAATATAATTTCTTTCTATTTTTTTAAGTTGGACTCGCAAAGGGTCCAAGCTATCATCTATAAATCTCTTTTCCCTGTTAATTTGCTTGAACCATGATTAAGAATAGATTGAATACAAAGCATATGACGTGCTGGGGGAGGGGGGTGGGTGTCACAAGTCAGTTATTGTTCTTTAAATAAATCAAAGTCCATGTGATATGGATGATGTGGCTAATGGAAATAATTAATACTTTTCCCATAGTGAAGAATTTCAACAATGCTGTCATGGGACTGGGAGAAGAGTCTCCTGATAGATTAGTAACCAGTTCAAAGATGGGAAATAAAGATCAGGAATAAGGGATTATGATGGAGGGGGGGAGGAAATAGCCAGAGGGGGTCCCATGTGACCTCATATCAATGAGCTAAAAATGGGTAAAAAGGGAAGAGAAAAGGTAACTGCTCATAGAGGGTTTTTCAGGGTTGTCAGAAGTAAAATTCTTTGTATCTCAAGGTGTTCAGTGAGCAGGGGTAGGAAGGAGGTGGTGAAGTCAGCCTGGGTGATTCCACAGACCTCAAACGCTGCATATGATGTGAGGCAGGGTTGGGGAATGGATGGAGAGCACAAGATTATGGTCCTGTGCTGTGTACCCCGGGCACTTTGGATCATGGAGGGTTAAAATGAAGATAGTCGAGCCAGGAAGGTGGTGGGAAGTGTGGGAAGCAAAAACAGGGGTTTGTGATGATCTCTATACAAGGAGAGATTGTGTGACTTGGCAATTTTCATCTTAAAAGAGAGATGACTGAGAGGGCTACAATACCTCCAGACAATCAGGAGTGGAATGAAGAAAGTGAATAGGGGATGATTGCTCACCATTTCTCATAACACAAGATCTGGGGAACTTTATATGAGATTATCAAGTGGGATATTAAAACAAACAGAAGAAAGGACATTTTCATATAATGCATCATTCAGCTGCGCAACATTATGAAGCACATTCCAGGGGCCAGCAATACAACTGTCTGGAAAGCAATTAGACAAATTAATGAAAGAAAGATCCATTGAGAGCTGCTCAATATGAAGACATCACTGCAGGCTCCAGGTCAGCCAGTCCTCATGTCATTGCTAGCTGGAAGGGGGGAGTTTAAACCAGAAGTTTCACTCTATAACCTCTCTTTTATTATTTTTTTTTCCACCTGAGGATCTGATCTTGGAGTTGGAGACAGAATGAGCCCAAATATAAATATTTGGGCTGAATTCCTGAAGCCATTTCCATGTTTTTGTGTTTCCAAGTGCCTCTCAAGCATCAGTTTGCACATCTCTTAAATAACCCCCCCTGATCTAGCACGAGATGGAGCCATCACAGCACAGTTGATGTACAGTGTGATGAGCATCTTCACCCTGCCCACCCAGGCAGGATGCCTCCAGAAGCCCTTTGCAGACATTTAGCCTCTAAACTCCTCTTTCCCCCCTGCCCAGCATGCCTTGGAGTTGGCTTCGGCCCTGATGTTGACAGGGTTGGCTGCTTTGGCTCTTTGGTGTTGGAGCAAGCCAACGTTTGGCAATTGCCCCACGCTGCCTGAAGCAGGAGCTTCTCTCCCATTCAGCCACCCCGTGGTCCTGCTCAGAAGCTCCATCTCCCTCTCCCCAGCTGTGGCTTTTGTTGGCTAGCAGTCCAGCTCTGGGCTGAATTGTGTTTGATTAGCTCAGTAACTGCACGAGGGGGAAGCCAAGATCGTTGCAGAAGCCTTTCAGTGGCAGCAGCAGGGAGTCCAAATACCCATTAAAACGTGTGCTCAGCTCAGCTCATCTCGAGGCAGTCATTTTTGCTGTCTCCTTCCATCTCCTCCTTTGTTTTATTTTGCCTTTGATTACAGTTGATGAAGTTTGTATCAGCGTTGTCATGGTGAGTCTGTTATGAAGCTCTCTTTTCCCTGGGGACCAGGCATCAGGATTCCTGATTTCAGTGAAAAACTCTGCCATTGAGATGGGAAAAATGATGTTTCTCCTGTAGATCTCAGGTTCTACATTCTGAAAAACGTGGAGTCCAAATTTTAACTTCCTCCAGGCATACAGGGAGGACACGTGCTGGATTTATTGATTTCCTCTGGACCTGTGATGGGTGAGCCTTTAAGGATGGATTTTGAATGACAACTTTATCTACTCATCTAAACAATTCCAGTGTAAGGTGTGTCAATGTCACAGCCACAAGCTGGTCTGAAATCCCACCTGCCAGTCATTGTGACAAGGTCGTGAGAGATAGGAGGATGGGGAGATCTCTGAGCTACATAAAATCTTCAGGGAATTATTGAATGGATCCTTCTGGATCTGAGACTTATCTCCTCCTAGCCTTGAGAATCATCTAAATATGGATGTTAGCCCCTCTGGGTTTGTCCTGTGTGAGCTGTGTCCATTTTGAGGTCTGAGATGGATGGACTGGTTGAGCTGGTGGGCATCCATTCTGGTTAGACTGGGGAAAGAGGAAGAGTTATTTTAACATGAAAAGCCTCTTGTAGCAAAGAGGGGTCTGGATTCCTATCCTGCTGCTGTTGCTGGCTTCTCTTTTGCAGCTACCTCCAACCACTGAGGATCCCTTTTCTTTGCATGTGATAATTGCTAATAATTGGAGTGTGAAAGTAAGGAAAAAAAA
This sequence comes from Merops nubicus, assembly GCF_000691845.1. Taxonomy (NCBI): domain Eukaryota; kingdom Metazoa; phylum Chordata; class Aves; order Coraciiformes; family Meropidae; genus Merops; species Merops nubicus. The sequence continues at coordinate 29,939 of NW_008629299.1, forward strand.
AATCTATAAAATAAACACAAACTGAGATTGAGCTGTGACTGAAAAGATAGAGGAAATGTGTGAGGAAAAAAACCCCACAACCTGGTAGCAGGATAGAAACATGCACTGACTGTGGGCATCCCCTCTGGGGGACTGATTTCTACTCTAAATTTGGCATCATGTGTGTCTTAGGGAAAGGAACTGGGGCTCCTTATGCTGCCTGGTCTTCTGAGTTCATCCAGTTCCTCCTTTGCAAGGCCACGGACAGAAATCCCTGATTCTTTCCTTGAAACATCCCTCTACCCATGAAATCAGAGGGAACAGTTGAAGGTGATTACAGAAGCCAAAGGAATAAAATGGATATTTCGGGGCCTGTTTGCAAGCTGGAGAGTAGGATATTGCTGGTTTGGCTTTCTCACAAAGTGCTGGTCCAGCTGAGGTTTCTTTAGAGCAACACCAACAAATCACTACATGGGTCCTGCACAGATTTTAATTAAGTATTGAAACATTGACTAGAAATGAGGCTTCCACATACATCCGAGGCCATCATCCCCCACCCGAGGTGTCTGAGCTGGCTGCTCCAATGAAGGCAGAAGGTCTGTACCTGCTTGTGACCTTCCTCTAATTATTTGGAATCCATATTATGGACCTTGGTGCACAAAATAGCCACTGCCAGGTGTTCAAATTAATAAGCTGAAGCAGGTTTTCTGATCACTGCTCTGGGCTGTTTGCCATTCCTTTTTTCTCCTCAGCAGCTGATGAAATAACCCAGTGCTTTGGTCAAAGGTGTTTTTCATGCTTGCTGTGGATAGCACCTTGGGAATGTGCTGGGTTTTCCTACTGGGAAGGAAAGAAAGAAAAAAATTGGGGAAAACTGATGGAGGGATCAGGGAAAAAAAGTAATCAGGATGTTGATGTTGGGGGAAGCCAGTTTCTCAAAGCACTCACAAGCATCCACTGGAGGTCAAGGTGTAGTTTACAGCAGTGCTGGTAATTTGTAGTTCTGTTGAGCTGAAAAGAGAAGATAGAGTGGTAGGAAGGTTTGGATCCATTCTGGCAGCCACTCAGCCCTGGGGTGAGCAAGAACAACCCCCCAGCCACCACCCATTTGAACACGAGGCTGAATAAGGTCCTATTTCATGCCAGACTTTGCATGCAGGCACACATCATCTTCATGGCCAAAGCAGCTCAATCCCCAACCACAGGGAGAGAATGAACAGGTTAGTGGAGGGTGGATCAGTGTGGGACAGGGTTCTGCAGCTTGTCTTGTTGGAAGTGAACAACCTGTCTCCTGAGACTGGCCTCAGGGGAATCCCTGACACAAAGATCCATTTGCTCCTGGAACACTCTGCCTAGTAGGAAAGGCACGTGAGAGAGGGCTGGAACACAGCCTGTAGGAGATGCTTGGAAAGCATACAGAGAGTGAAGGGAGTGCCTTGGGACATAGTTCCCAATTTCAGGTTTTCTGGCTGGATAACTATGAGGAGCCCATGGTGGCAGAGCTGTCACCATCAAAACTTTGGGACTCGTGTCACTAATTTGCTGGTTTTATGTGGCGAGCTACTGGGTTGAGTTCATTGGGGTTGGAAGGGCTCTGGTGTCTTCAGCAGTGGTTGTTGGAGCTGCTTGGCCATCTCCAAGGGGCACCACTGGTGGACCATTGGTGTTCCTGGGGTCCCAGGCTCTTGGTGGCTGGTGCTAGTTCTTTTGCTGCTCCTGGCTCACAGCATCCCCCCTGTGCACCCTTGTTCTCTACAGCACAGGGACTTGTGTGTGGGTCAGGGCAGGGCACAGAGGCAAAAAGGAATGGTCAACCCTCCCTTGAGGAGGTAATAGGTGATGAATGCCTCCAAATTTCACGAGGACTTCTGTTTCCTACATTCAACAGCCACGGTGCCTACTGCAAATGTTAACAAGAGCAACCATAAAGATGCCTTTCTGCTTGAGCTGAAAAGGGGAAATGTTCCCAGAATGAACTAGATCCTTCTCCTAGATCCTTTTCTTTTCTTTTTTCTTTTCTTTTCTTTTCTTTTCTTTTCTTTTCTTTTCTTTTCTTTTCTTTTCTTTTCTTTTCTTTTCTTTTCTTTTCTTTTCTTTTCTTTCCTTTCCTTTCCTTTCCTTTCCTTTCCTTTCCTTTCCTTTCCTTTCCTTTCCTTTCCTTTCCTTTCCTTTCCTTTCCTTTCCTTTCCTTTCCTTTCCTTTCCTTTCCTTTCCTTTCCTTTCCTTTCCTTTCCTTTCCTTTCCTTTCCTTTCCTTTCCTTTCCTTTCCTTTCCTTTCCTTTCCTTTCCTTTCCTTTCCTTTCCTTTCCTTTCCTTTCCTTTCCTTTCCTTTCCTTTCCTTTCCTTTCCTTTCCTTTCCTTTCCTTTCCTTTCCTTTCCTTTCCTTTCCTTTCCTTTCCTTTCCTTTCCTTTCCTTTCCTTTCCTTTTCTGGTCTTGTCTTCTCTTCTCTCCTCTTCTCTCCTCTCCTCTCCTCTCCTCTCCTCTCCTCTCCTCTCCTCTCCTCTCCTCTCCTCTCCTCCTTTCTCTTTCTCTCTCTCTTTTTCTCTTTCTCTCTTTCCTTCTTTCTCTCTTTCCTTCTCTCTTTCTTGCTCTCTCTCGCTCTCTTTCTTCCTCTTTCTCTCTTTCTTTCTCTGTTTTTCTCTCTCTCTCTTTCTTTCTCACACTACTATCATGCACACATCATGATCCTGGCTGTAGCAGACACACATCTCAAGCTCTCTCTTCATTCCTTCCCCTCAGATTCAAACCATCCTCAGAACACCAGGTGAGTGTTCTGCTGCTGCTCTGGGGATCCTCTAATGGATTTTTTTCTTGCCCTTCCCATCGAGAGGCTGCACAAGCCCAGCACCCTAAGGCTGCATTTCCTTCTCCACTTCTGCTGGGAGCCTCCACTGAGAGTGGTTGGCCCCATGATATGAACAGGCAGTTATAGCCAAAGCTTTATGCTGCTGGATGAAGAGAGGTGTAAATCCTGATTGGAATCAATCAGAGCAATTGTCTGGACGGGTGGTGGTTAATAGGAAACGTCCTGTGTGTTATTGGCTGGATTCTATAGCAAACAGATTAGCTTTCTGCTGCCTTTTGTGGCTCTCCTGTCTCCTGAGCTGCTGGGGGAGGTGATGGAGCTGCTGGGAGGCTCAGGAGACACCGTGCTGGTGTTTCATCCTGCAGCAGTCTGTAGGACAGAGCTTTGGGGAGAACCTTTTGTTTTACACTTGTCTCAGTGACTCCTCTGCCTTTCTGTCCCTTGCTAACCACTGGGCAAAGGGCAACCACCAGCCTCCCTCGTGGCTGATACCAAACCCAGACCAGGGCTTTGGGAGGCAGTGTGGAGCAGAGACCAGGAGCAGGACTGAAGCAGAAGACCTCTGAGTCTTGTGTGCGCTGCAGACTCACAGCTCGAGAATTAAACGCAGTCTCAGATATGCTCAGGTCAGCCCTAGGTCCCCACAGCTGACCTGCCAGCCTGGTTTTGGAAGAAAGTCTGAAGAAAAACCCACCAAGATCCCTCAGCATCTAAGGGTTGGCCCTGCTTCACAGGCAAAGGCAGCCTGGGAGGACTGAATGTGAGCAAGCCCAATCTGATCCAGCCAGGGACCTGAGCAATCCATCCTGAAACAGGCTTCCCAGTCAACAGCAAGACACTGTGAGCTGCCACTCACCCTCCAGGAGGACCTGGACAGTGTCTACCTGGTGAGACACTGATCTGCCAGCCTAGAGCTGATTCCCCCTCTGTTTTGGTGCATTTCTTGTTAGTAGGGCTAATAAATAGCCACAAACCACAGGGAAATCTCACTTGCATTTCCTGCGTGAGGGATTCTCTCTTGCCCAAGGCCATGAGTAGTGACTTTCATTTAAATTCAGTGCCAGAGCCTTCTGAATCCCTGGGAAGTGATGCTTCTTGCAGGCAGAGCTGCTGGTGGGAGGAGAGGGAGAGCTGGGAGAGGCCAGCTCCCCTCGATGGCCAGAGCCCTGGCTACCAGCTGAAGTGCACCAGGCTGGGATCCTAATGAAAGAGCTTTCCAAGCACTCATTTCTTTCCTCAGCGAGTAGAATCCTATTAACCTTTAAGGCAAAATTCTGTTCTGTGCCTCTGGGAAGCAGTAACATTTTACAGAGCTGCACTGGGGAGTCAGGTAAACAATTGTTAACTCTCTCCAGCCCCATTTCCAGGCCATTCCAGGGCAGCCCTGTGTGCAAACCCTGCCCAGCATCTCAGCAGAGCTCAGGAACCCCTCGCTGCTGGAGATCTGCTGGTCCCTGGTGCAATCCAGCCTGCCTGCCCCACCCTCTCTGGTTCATTAGATGGTGTTCTGTTGAACCCATGGTCCTGGCATCTCAGGACAAAGCCTCTCTGTGGGACACTGCTATTAAATAATACCATGGAGGTGAGCTCTGCTGTCTCTGAATTTAATATCCAGCTGTCTTAAGAAGCTTCTTCACCTGAGTTGTTGTAGCTTTGACAGTCTAGAGGCTTTAACCAAGTCCTGTCTTGCCCTTGGACAGTGTGTGGGATCACAACGTGCCAGGAACATGCACATTTTGCTGTCAGAGTGGAAGAGGCTGGTGGTGGCTCTGAACTCTTTGTACAAGGGCTTTAAAACCTAAGTGCTGGGATCATTTATGGGGAAAAAAATGGCTGAAAGGAGAGCTCCTTCCTTTCTTTCTTCCTTCTTTCCTTCCTTCCTTCCTTGGGCATTGCAGCCTGGGAGGCCAGGGGTAGCAAGGTGACTCTGAACTGCTCAAGCCTTGGCAAGGAGAAAGCATGAACCACAATCTGAGGACAAAGTCAACACCTTGGGTGGAAAATTAAATCAGTGAAGCAGCAGGAGCCAGAAAGCAAATGATGCAACAGCAGCAAAGCTGGCTTCCAAATTGAAATGTGTTTGCTGGGGATTGTCCATCGTCTTGGGGAGTTATTATTTCCATTTCTCTAGTTATGAATTAATTTCTGGAGAACTTAATCATCTCCTCCCTTCTCCCTTCCACAACCCCCTC
>NW_008629299.1:34955-86175 GCF_000691845.1 Merops nubicus
TTTCCCTTCTCCTTCTAATTTTCCACTTGACTGGGGATTCTCTGACAGTGAAAATTCAGGCTTAGAGGAGGTCCATGCAAGCTGCTCCATTAGACTGGATAATCTCATTGGAATCAGTGGCTTGAATAATAACACCTTCATCTCATGCTCTGCACCACATTCAAATGATGCTTAACACCCCTGGGCTGCAGGGATGGCCACGGGGTACCAGGGGAAGGGGGGTTTGGTGCCTGCACCAAGCACCCTTTGTCTCCTGGCTCTGCCAACCTACCCTTGCTCCTAAGGACACGCCTGCAGGATGAGATAAACTCTGGTCCAAGCCTTCTCCCATGCTAAGCCATCCTCATCCTCAGGAGCATCCTGAGCTTGGCAGCTCTCCTCACAAAGGGAGCCTGGGTCCACCCTGAGTGCTGATAGTTTTTGCTGTCTCAGTGGGTCAGGGAGGAGTGAGGCCACCAGCTGATGGCCCAGCTTCTGCTCTCCCTCAGCAAGCTGTGCAGGTTGGAGCAGGATCCTTTCAGGGGGGTTTAGTGCACTTCCATCTGTTCCCAAAACTGCCCTTGACCTTCACAACAGGGGCACATAAACTCAGCCTTTCTGTGCCACTCTCTCCCTGCATGCAGAGCATCAATCTGACTGTCTCCAGCCAGGCTGTCTGAAAGAGTCCTCCTCTCTTTTATAACCCACCTGAGAGGACAAAAGCACCATGGGCTCTGTTTCTCCTGCCTGCTCTTCCCCTCAGTGCACAGTCCCAGACTATTTTTTCCCTTTCAGATGCAACTAAAAACCTGAGTTCTGTCACCAACCCATAAGATCCGTAGAATCGTTTAGGTTGGAAAAAGCCTTTAAGATCCTCAAGTCCAACCATGAAGATAACTCTGCCAAGTTCACTGCTAAACCATGTCCCTCAGCACCACATCTACACGATTTTAAAACACACCCAGGGATGGTGATTCAACCACTGCCCTGGGCAGCCTGGCCCAGCCCTTGACAACCCTTTCAGGGAAGATTTTTTTCTTAATATCCAACCTACATCTCCCTTGCTGCAACTTGAGGCCATTTTCTCTTGTCTTATCACGTACTCCTTGGGAGAAGGAATGGTTTGAATCCAGGATTTTTGATTGGATGTTCTAGGGTTGATCCTCAATGACTTCAAGTCTAGGAGGATTCTTCTCCTTTTTAAGGGCATGGAATCATAGAATCACTATGGTTGGAAAGGACCTCTAGGATCATCAAGTCCAACTTTCATCCCAACATTTCCCTAACCACTAGACCATGGTCTCAAGTGCTACATTACCCATTTTTTGAACCCCTCCAGGGATGGTGACTCCAGCACCTCCCTGGGCAGCCTGTTCCAGTGCCTGACCCCTCTCTCAGTGAAGAAATTCTTCCTAATATCCAATCAAAACCTCCCAGAGTTTGGAGCTGGGCAGAGTTGGACTCTTGTCCACCACAAATTATCATGTTGGGAGAAGATGCCTCATAGGGGTGGATCATGCATGAGAGACAACATCATGAAACTCCACTTGAATTCCCACCTGTTTCAGCATCCCCAGCCCTTTCCCACGCCAGATCCACACCATCACCTCACTGCCTGTCGTAGCATCTCTGAGCACTGTCACAACCAGAAGAAATAACATCTACCCATAGTGACTCCCCTCACATCCTCCAGTGCAGCTTGGCTATCCTGCTCACCCAGGAGACTCAGACTTGGCCAGAGAGGAGCACTGTGCATGATTTGGTGGGTTTTTTTTCCCCAGAAACTATGTGTTTTGAAGAGGAGGAAACTAGGAAAACGTGTGTGGGAGATGGACACCTGGAAAGTATAATAAATGGCTCTGCTGCCTTGCATCTGACAGCCCAGCCTGCTGGAGGTCACTCACAGCACCACAGCAATTTTTCAGCGTTTAACCCACCCCTTCCAGCCAGGCACAGATGAAGGGAAATTCATCCATCACACACTGACAGCCTTTCCCTTGCAGCTGGAGTACTCTAGCAAAGCCTCGGGTCAGGGGATGCTTTCCTGTGCCTCGTGGTGTGAGGGACAGTCTCCATGAGGTGGGTCAGGCCAGCCTAGGAGCTCCTCGTGGTTTAGGAGAGTAATGCCCAAGGATCTCCTTTTGGCTGAGCAGTTAAAGCAGCAAGGAAGGGTTAGAAATGCATTAGGAATACTGTATTTATGTGTGTATTTTGAGTTATGGATGGATGGATGGATGGATGGATGGATTAAGACTAATGTGGTCAGCAGGACCAAGGAAGTGATTGTACCTCTGTACTTGGCACTGATGAGGCTGCACCTCAAATCCTCAGTTCAGTTTTGGACCCCTCATTCCAAGAAGGACCTTGAGGGGCTGGAGCATGTTTAAAGAAGAGCAACGAAGCTGATGAAGGGTCTAGAGAACAAGTCTGGTGAGAAACAGCTGCAGGACTTGGAGTTGTTTAGCTGGGAGACCAGGAGGCTCAGGGGAGACCTTCTCATTCTCTACAGCTCCTCAAAAGGAGGCTGGAGCCAGGTGGGAGTTGGTCTCTTCTCCCAAGAAACAAGCAATATGACAAGAGGAAATGGCCACAAGTGGCACTGAGGGAAGTTTTAGTTGGACATTAGGAGAAATTCTTCCCTGTAAGGATTGTCAAGCCCCGGACCAAGCTGGCCAGGGAAGTGGTGAAGTCACCAACCCCGTAGGGATTGAAAAGCTCTGTAGATGTGGTGCTGAGGGACATGGTTTAGTGGTCAGCAGGCAGTGCTGGGCTAATGGTTAGACTTGGTGATCTTGAAGGTCTTTTCCAACCTAAATGGGACTGTGTGATTCTAAGTATCATTTCTAGGGTGGTCTGAAGTCCTGGTCTGTTTGTTTCTTATGGGTTTGGTCTAGGTGGACCCTTGCTCAACTCCAAAACTCTCAGAAGAACCAGCTTGCTCTGCTTAATGGGTAGATAATCACTGTAGAGGGAACTCAGACTGCCTGATGTCCCTCTTAGTGTTCAGCAGAGAGAAGCAGCTTAAGAAGAGGGGAACTGGCCTTGTTCTCTGACTTTTTGGCTGGAGTAGACTTGGACAGAGAAGGGCAATGAGACTAAGATTAAAATCCTTCCTGCTCTATGTTGTCTCCTGTTCCTCTGTCCTCTGGATTCCCATTCCTATTGTATCGTGTGAAGGAGCTGAGCTGGGGAAGTCAGGATGAATCATACTTTGAGTAGGGTTCTTATCGTTGTTTGTGTGAGAATTGGGGTGAAATGCTGACTTAGGTATTTGGGAATTTCTAGCTCTGTCCAAAAGCCTGTGCATCAGTCGTGTGAGGGTCTGAAAACTACCCTCTAAACCCATTTTCTCCTTTATTTATGAGCTCTGAGACAGTTTACCTGTGGAAGGCTGTGCATCCAGCTCAGCCTGTGCTTTCCCCTTCCTCCAGAGAGAGGAATAACCCAGAGATGAGTTGGGAGCTTGAGTTGGTCTGGTTGGGGCTGGTCTTCTTCAGGCAACAGATCCTATCACGGTGATTTCACACCTCACAGAGAAAGCCAAGCCTGGATGAAAGGGTTCCTTGGCTCACACCCAACCAGAGCAATGGGGCAGCAAGAGACCTCCCTCTAGAGGTTTGGGTACACGATGTGATCCTCTCTGTTCTATCCTGTCATTTTTTTTCAAGCTTTTGATTTTGCTGCTGCAAAACAGGGGGGAAATTTGGGCCCAGAGGGAAGAATTGTCTCTGCCAGCAGCAAATACCAGAGCTACAGCACACGTCACTGGCTGTTGTCTCTGCTGCCAGGGGACATGGGCAGATGGATGGATGCATGCAGGCAGGAGGAGGAGGAAAGAGAAGGAGCTGCAAAGTGACATGAAAAAGGAGATCTTGATGAAGGTCAAAAGGAGCAGTGGAGATGGAGAGTCACAGAAACACTGTGGGGTCCCCCTGTGCTCTGCACCTTTCTGGGTCAAACTGCCTGGGGTGAGAGGTCCTTAGGTAGGGGATTTGGATAAACAGAATTGAGGCCAAATCAATCTACCCTGTGGAAATGTTTTCTCTCTTCTTGCTCTGCTTCTCCAAGTCAGGACAGCAAATGCTAATAACAGAAGAACAATTAAAGGGCATCCTGGCTGAGCCTGGCAGTGATTCAGGGTCTGTATAAGTGGGGGACTCCTCACTGTGTGCGTCCCATGGTTCCCCAAACCCCTCCTTGGACACAGATGCTGTGCTCCTCGTTCACACTCTTCCTGTCCTGTTTGTCCTTTAAGAGGTGGGGCTGAAGTGGCACCAAACCCTCCCACCTGTCCTGTAGGACTTCCAGGTCTCCCTGGAATCTTGGCAATGTTTCATGAGGAAGCCTCAGGACCACTTATCTTGATTACCCCCAACTCTACAGCACACTCCAAATTCTACTTTCTGAAGGCTTCCCATCATCTTTACCAAGAGATGTTTGACTTTTGGGCTACAGTGACAGCGAAAAGACCAAATCTATTTCTCTGGAGTTACTCAAGAGAGATCCCCATGAAGAATTCGTGGATGATGATCCAAGGCATCTGACTCAGGCCATGAACAAAGATCTTCAGAAGCTTTGAACAACTTCTTTTCATCAGCCCTTGCACAGGAGAGCATGTAGGAGCCTGGATGAGCGTAGGTGTTATCTACCCAGGTTCTGAGGAAGACACTCACAAATAGTATTAGCTTGAATAGGAAGCACCATGATAGGATGCTCCCTGGGAAAAGTAATTTTGTTCATTAATTACTTGCCTTATCTGGCAACCTTGTTCCTTTCACTCGCTTTCCTCTTCCGTAATTGTCTTTAAAATGACTAGAAGTGAACTCAGTGCTGGGATAGTTCTTTTATTGTCTCCTCAGAGGCAGGAGCTTGGATTACTCAGGTAGCCTTCAGCCGAATCCTCAGGGGTTTCTCCCTCTTCATTTGAAACCCAGTCTTTTTATGGGCAGATGGCAAAAGAAGGTTTCAGGCAGAACTCCTGTGATTTCTTTCTAGTGGAACACCTCAGTGCAGTTCACGTGTGCCTTTGGTTTGGGTTCTGCCTGCTGCTTGTCATTTGGGGGCTCTGAGATTCTCCTCCTGCCTTCAGCTTCCAGGCTTGTGTTGTGCCTGGTTCCTTCAGTAACAAAAGGAGTGAGAGGGCTGTGATTTAAAGGACAGCACAACAGAGACCCTGCAGCTTCAGAGATGGCCTTTCCTTGTGTCTTTGACCCTTGCAGGAGGCTGGAGAGGGTCAATGGATGGAGGCAGGTGATACCCAGGTGTCACTGGACACTACAGTCGAGTTGACCAGGCTGAGATGCCACCATGACCTGCAGCCTGAGGCTGGGACCCACCTGGGGCCCAATCCCTACCCCAAAGCTGTTGAATCCCAGCCACTGACTGATGCTACAGAGCTTGTTGGGGCTTTTGGAGCTCTCTCTGAAGAACATGGGTGTGATGGGAGGGACAGAGCCTGCCTGCAATGCTGAGCAGCACCAGCTGAGGAGTGTTATTTCAGCATCACCTTCCACAGACCCCCCCCTTCCCTTTCCACACTCTCCTCCCCCTGTGCCAGCAAACAATTTCCAATTCTACGTTGGACAAAAGCTCCAAGTTTCCAGGGATTTGCATGTGAAATGCTCCAGTTCATCTCAGGCTTGAATGAGCCATCCAAATCCTCAGCAGGCATCTGCCTACACACGTGGACACACCAATCCCCTTGGCCCTGGCTGCACCCCAGTGGGGCGTGAGCTGCTGTGGTCACCTCTGAACCTTTGTTCCCAGCCTGGGGCTGAGGAGCAGGTTGCATTTACTGGACCAGCACAGGACCCCCCAAGGCAAGATTAGCTGGGACAAGCCAATCTACAGCTCTGGAACTTGGGGAAGGGGGATGAAACCCCCCAAAGCAGAGGGGAGGGATGCTGCTTAAAGAGTGCCTGGCTCAGTAGGGTGGGAGAGGGAGGAGTAAATCCCTTACACCCACCCAGCAGGGCTCCAGGGGTGGGTTTATTCCATCTCTGCTGCAGAGGGAGGAGCCCACCTGGGGACAGAGATAAGGGCAGGCGGTGGGATTGCTGCTCTGAAGCAATGAGCAGGGAGAGTTATCAGGGCAGAAACTCAGCTTCCATTACCATGCATTAGAATAGATTAGCAGGCAGAGCAATTAGCATCCTCACTCTGCTTGGGGAAGCCACAGGGTCGGGGGTGGCTGGCAGGAGGCACGTGGAGAAGAGGGGGCTTTGGCAGGAGGGTCTTTCCCTCCCTAAACTGCAGCCCAAAGGTGGAGAGGACTTCTGGTCTTTCTCCCCAGGACGCTCCCCACAGGGACATTGCAAAGAGCAAAGGTGGGTCTGAGCTTTTGTTAGTGGTCTGAAACTCTGAATGGCTCGTGGTCCCTGAAAAAACTGCCCTGGGAAGGTGTAAAACTCCAAAAAGTGAGTTTCAGCTTTCTTGAATTATCTTTTCCATATCTCTGAGAGAATCTACAGACTTCAGGGTCCCCAGATACCACCAGTTTCAAAACAAAATTCCACTTTGGGCCACCTCAAAGGCATTTTTCCCATCTTTGATGCCCAAAGAGCAAGTTTCTCAAGGAGATGAGCCTGTTTGGGGTTAGAACCAAAGATGAAAAAAAGAGTCCAGCTCCTTTTTCAGATGCATATGAAAACTTCCCCTCCTCTCACTGCCAGGATGGGTTTCACACAATGCCAGCATGGTGGGGTTGGGAGGGACCTCTGGGGATCACCTCATCCCACCCCCTGCTCCAGCAGCTCACCCCCAGCAGGGTGCCCAGGGTCACACCAGCCACGTTTGGGATCTCTCCAGAGCAGGAGACTCCACAGCCTCTCTGGGCAGCTGCTCCAGGCTCGGCCACCCTCCCCCCAAAGAAGTTTCTCCTCCTGCTCAGGTGGCACCTCCTGGGTTCCAATTGGGGCCCGTTGCCCCTTGGCCTGTCCCTGGGCACCACTGACCAGAGTCTGGCCCCAGCCTCTTGATCCCCACCCTTTAGGTATTGATCAGCACTGATAACTCAATAACTCAGCCTGGAGGCCAGAAAGAGCAGACAGGGGAGGATGGCTCTTCACCACACCACCATATAAATTGAAGGTCAGTTAATCCTGCATCTTGGCATTTATGGCATTCCTATTCTTAGGAGCCTGAGGGAACCTGGAAATGTCAAAACATTGCTAAAACTGACCTTAAACTTTACAAGCAAGTGGGATTGGATCTCATTCTTTTTTTTGACTCCAGCCAGAAAATTGCTTTGAGTCCAGGAGAGGGAAAGGCAAATTTCAGCCTCTCCCTCCTTCCCCAGCCTTGCTTCCCCCTTGTGATAAAGGGATCTCAGGAGACTCAAAGCCAGCCCCGTGCATAGGTCAGACTTTGGCTAAAACAAACCTCTCCTTATGTCCCCAGGTCCTTTTAATCACTTTCTTCCTGTCTCATCCTTCTTCCCAAAGAAAGCAAAACAAACGTTTTCCCAATTAAAAACCTGAAGCTGTGATATTGCATCTCAGCCTGAAAGAGGGACCAGGCTAATGAGAGTGAGCCAGACCATGGCAGCCAGATAGGTGGCATCTCCAGAGCCTCCTGGTGATGACTCTTTCTCTCTGTGTGTCCTGTGGTCCCTCTCCCGGACTCCTGTCCCCAACCCTGGCTGAAAATGTCCTGAGGATGGTTTGCACTTGGCTTCCACTGAGCTCCCTCTGCTGACCACCTTGCAAAAGGCATCGTCGACCTGCTTGGTTGGTTTTGGAGCAGACAACCCCTCTGGGCAGAGCAGGGACACCTTGGCTGATCTTCTGTGCAACGTCTGTGCTGGGAAGGTGGGCAGGACCTCTGATCCTCTTCCAGAAGCTGCCTGGCTTCGTCTAGAGAGGAAAACCCCAATGATGTGGTGATGCCCGAAGGCTCCCTGTCACCTCCTAGGCTCTGTCATTGCCCCAGCTTTGCCCAGGACACAAGTTTTGGTGTGGTACAAGAGCAAAGGCTTTAAGGAAAAGCCATCCTTTCTGTTATTGCAGTTTGGAGGAGGTGTCCCTTCCCCTCAGGGTCAAGGAGAGTCACTGCTGGGCTGTGTCTGCACGCCCTGCTGGATTTAAGAGTCTAAATTTGTTGGTCTGTGCTGAGCTGGGGACAGGGGAATCTCTTTGCCAGCCACCTGCAGGTGCAGCCTGCCTCACCTGGGGGTCTTGCTGGCCTGGGAAATCTCAGATTTATCCTTGAAGAAGAAGAGAGAGAAGAAATGGAAAATCGTTGCCTCTGGACATATCTTGCTCCAGGACAGCTGGAACCATCTGAGCTTTTCAAGATGTTCAAAGTGAGACCTAAATTAAGATTTTCCTGAAAGTTTCCCTTCATCCCCTTTGCACTCCTCCTGCAGTTTCCCCTCGGGTGTATCTATCCAACACTCCTGGGCAGGGAGATGGCTGGATGTGGCAGAAAGGTCAGGTCATGAAGCTTGGAAAGAGGTAGGAGTGCTTGTGGCTCGGCCCATGTTAGGTGGTCCACACCAGCCCTGCAGATCTCTGTCCTCACAGAGAGTCTGCAATGTACAAAGTGTCTGCTGGTCCTTTTGTCCCCACCCTCTTCCTCTCCCTCTTGTGCTCCACCCATGCCTCTGTTCTCATTCCCCATATCCTATTTTCTCTTGATTGCTCATGGTCAGGAGACCCTTCAAGACTCTGGTGATAAGACATGGAGGCAGGCAGACAACCTGAGAAGAAAATAAGAAAGCAGGATGAAAAAACAGGTTGAATTCAATGGAAAGAGCTGAAGAGACATGAGGAAAACCTTGGAAACTGTGTCCAAGCAATAAAACCACACAACTGGGATGGAGTAGGGAAGGGTTGGGGTAACATCTCCAACTTGCATGAGCTGAGGACCTCAGTGGGAGTGAGCACACCCCCCAACAAAACATCTAACAACCATCAGGTTGGGGAGGCAAATGTGGATCCCAACACTGAGCCTGTGATCCATCAAGATGTCCCATCAAGATGTCCCATCCTGCCCTGGTGGCCTGTCCTGGCTGGGGTGAAGAAGGTGTGCACAGGTTCCCTCCTGCCATTTCCAGTCCATCAGCACTGGAGGGGAAGGTGCAAGGCAAGGGTGGCTGTGATTATTTTGTCAAAAGGTGAAGGAGGTCGTCCCCTGTGGGCAATGTCACTGTTCAGGATCAGAAAGCAAAGATGAAATGTCAGAACCTTTTCCAAACCCGTGGTAAAATGAAGTAGAAGCAGTCACAAGAAAACTGTTGTGCATCCAACGATGAGGCTCTTCCAAAAAAAAAAAGAATTCATTTGTTGGCATTTTATTTCTGAGAATTCTTTTTTTTTGTGTGTAAGGGTAAGATTTTTTTTCCCTTCAATTAAAAAAAAAATCATATAATGTGCTAATTGCCATTTGGAAAAAAAAAAAGCCCCTCTGTTATGAGTAGCAATGTCTGATCAGATCCAATCACCACTCTTTTGTCTTGAAAATTGTTTTTAATTGAGGAAATTGCAGATAAGACTTTCCGTTGCCAGAAATCTGACAATTTCTATTATTTTTTTTCTCTCCTATTAGAAAAGTTGGGTATTTTAGTCTGCTTCAGGGAAAATGGGAAAAAAAAATAAAGAAAGGAAGCAGGGAATCAAAATCCTTTCCTTTTTCAGCAGCTATGGATACGGAAAAAAGACTCAGTCAAGACTAATTTTTCAAGGAACACCAGATCCAGCTAGTGGTGTGAATGAGCAGAAGGAATTCCCACCTCTTCCCCAAGATTCATGGCCCCAGGCCACCAAATGGGGCTGTGGAGCAGCTGAGCACCTCTGACCCTGCAAGCCCATGTGATAAGAGAAGCTCATTGCATGATCTTATCAGGGTTCTGCATGGCTCAGACAATAATTGGCACTAGAAAGGCCAAGCACAAGGGTCAGGGTGTCGATTAAATGCAATTAATTTGTTATCACAAGGGATACCAAAGGCTGGCTTGCTGGCAGGTGTGACTAAGGGAGAAGCCCAGAGCTCATGGTGGGACTGTGGAGTAGTCTCTCCCCAACAAATGGTCAGAGAGGAGGTTAGAGGTCTTGCTCTGCAGAGCTCTCTGTGCAGTGGGTGTCTCCATCCTGGTTCAAGAAAAGGGGCTGCAGAGCTGTAAGGATGCTCTGGGTCAGGTCTGAAGGGCACCTGCAGGTCTGCCAAACTCTGAACTCCTTGTTTGGAAGCGGGGAGCAGACCAGCACCTTCCTCTTTTTTTCTCTCAAGAGTGACCTAAAGCAAAGTCAGGAATTTCAGGCAGTGGTGGGGTGGAGAGATGGACAAGAAGTGAGAGGAGCAGAGAAATATCTCCCTTGGAGACACTGGTCCCCATGCTGGTGCCATGAGGGATGGCCTCAGCTCTTACTTCTCGGCACCATAATGCCCCTGCTCCCTCCCCTCTGCAAACAGCATCTTGTCTCCAGTTTTCTCCCCATCTCTAGCCCCTCTACACAGTCAGAAGAGCTCTTCCTTCCACCTTCAGCCTCCTCAGCCAAGCTCCAGCCCCTGCAGATGTTGGCATCACAGCTACTTTATCTCCATTAGTCCAGATCCTACGAGGTTTGGGTGGCAAAGACAACCCCAAGGTGGGAGGAAGAGAGTGTCCAATGCTCCAGAGAAGAACAAGAGCAACTCACCAGAGTAAACTGATAGGATGGGGATGAGGGGCTGCAGGACTCTATGGTGAGCATGTGGCCAGGTTCAGGACCTCACTGTGTTGGGCATGGGGGAAACAAAGATACAGCCAAAAAAGAGACCATGGTGAAAAATAAAGAAAGTGAAGAATGTTTTGTTTGTTGGGGAAGGGTTGTTTTGGTTTGGTTTGGTTTGGTTTGGTTTTTTCTACAACAGGGTGGTGGACGTGTCTTCAAGGATGGGGCTGCAGGACTCTGTGGTGAACTTGTGGCCAGGTTCAGAACCTCGCTGTGTTGGACATGAGGGAAACAAAGATACAGTCAAGAAGAGACCAGGGTGAAAAATAAAGAAAGTGAAGAATGTTTTGTTTGTTGGGGAAGGGTTGTTTTGGTTTGGTTTGGTTTGGTTTGGTTTTTTCTGCAACAGGGTGGTGGACGTGTCTTCACTGAGAGGCAATGGCAGGGGAAGACATGCACTTGGCACATGTCTCCTGTTAGGCTGGTGACCCTGCAGGATCATCATCTATCACCCAGGCTGTGCAGAGGGAAAACAAAGAGCTTGCAGGTGGAGGAGTACTCCACTTGACACCTCTTGTACCTGGTCTATCCAGGTGCATGGAGCTCTTAGGTCTGTGCTCAGCCACCCCCAAAGATTTCTCAGCTTCAGATTAACCTTCCTAATCTTGGATATTTAGGGACAAACCCTGGAGGTGGTGGGGTGAGTTTGGGCTTGGTTTTAGCAAGGCAGAAGAGTCTTTAGCATCTCGTTGCAGAGGTGGAGTAACACCTTAACCTGCTCCAGCTGGAGTCTGCAGAATGTGGCCCCAGAAAGTTGCTTTAGATCCCAGGTTGAACGCAGTCGTGGGATTTAACCATGACCACTTGGGTCTCTTCATCCCATCCTGAGGAGACCTGGGCTTTGCTCTGCTGGCACGTAGGTGCCTGTGCTTCACTTTCCCACCTCTGCATGCTCACGTTTCCAGCTCACAGAGGTGTCATGAAGTTTAATTAGCTCCAGGCAAAGCCCTGTGAGATCCTCAGATGAGAGGCGCCTCAGAAGCACAAAGTATTAATTTAACATTATGAAAATAATTGGTTAGTGGCTGGTGAACAGAGGGTTAGTGTTAGAGGTATTTATTCTTAATGGGAGCTGAGAAGGAAATAACATTCCTCATGGTTCAGTGGCGGGACCAGTTTCTCAGCATTTGGACTAATGGTTTGGTCAAAAACAATTGGTGTGGTTCATTTGACCAAGAGTTTTGGTCAGCAGAATGGTTTGGACCCTTGCAGTTGTGAAAGATGTGGCACCAGATGATATTAAGATGTAAAGAAGTGCTGGGTCTACACCATAATCTTATGCAAATCAGCTCAGGAGCGGAATCTGCTCTTTTAGGTGTCTGAAGTGTAATGTGATGCCACTGGGTGGGAGTTACACACCAGTTAATTACAGGAGGAAGAGCTCTGAATTAGCTTCCCTGGCAGCTGGAAAGCGATCTGGGCGCATCGACGGACCCAGCGTGGTGGAATTCCTGATATTTCATGAAAGCAAAACTGCTGTGGGCTGGACAAGGTGTTTTTTTCTGCCCAAGATACACCAGAGGAGAGCGTAGCAGAGTCACAGCAATCTCCTGGGGCTCAATGTACCCCCCAGCTCTCGACAGTGACGAGAGGAATGATGCCTTGAGGTTGGGATATTTCCTTGTCCCCAGTCCAGCTGCTGTCTGCAGGCAGCTGCTTTCCAGATGACCACTCTTCTAAAGCAGGGGCTTGTGTCTGGAAGTACTTAGTTATTAAAAGTCCCATTTGCCTTTATTTACAGTTTGCTGAAGTTACTTTTTAGGTTGCAATGTCCCTTCTGGGCATCTGCCTTCAGTGGCTGGCCCCTTTGTCACGTTTCTTTCTGCCTTTCAGCCAACACCATTCAGGGACCTGAGAGGCTGATGCTGGAGGGCAACACTTTGTTCTGCACAGGCTGAAACAATTTTCTCTGCTCTTTTCTCCCCCTCTCGGGGGAAGGTAGAACATTTTTGGCAGTGTGGAGGAAGACTAGAGGGAGAAAGTTACTTTATGACAGGTATTTACCTTTTTCTGCTCCCTTGAAAATCCACATTTTGCCTCTGAAGAACCTGAGCCAACATCTGGGTGATCCATGCTATAGCTCAGGATAGACAAGGTGGTCAAGGAAGGGGAGATGGGGGAAAACATGGGCAAAAGGCTCTGGAGAAGAGCCTCCATCACTCCTTTCTGCATGGACAAACCTCCAAACCCCACTGTCAGGTGGCTCCGACCCTTTAGTCTTCATTTCTGCAGCAGCTAGGACATGTTACCTGGGGTGAACCATGCTGCTAGCTCAAGGAAAGGGTCTGAGATGTTGACTCAAGAGCTTGAACCCTGCCAGTGACCCAGAGCCCAGTTTGGTTGAG
Source organism: Merops nubicus (assembly GCF_000691845.1). Classification (NCBI taxonomy): domain Eukaryota; kingdom Metazoa; phylum Chordata; class Aves; order Coraciiformes; family Meropidae; genus Merops; species Merops nubicus. Next base: position 47,992 of record NW_008629299.1, read on the forward strand.
CTGGGCAGAGCTCCCCTATCATTAGACTCCTGCACCAGGCACAGTGGGGTGATTTGGGTTATTCCCCCTCCACTTTTTTTTTGAAATTTAGAAACAACACTGAAAAATCAGAAGGCCAAAGATAGAAAGTGGTAGAAATGAGGTCACCCTTTGAAGAAAGGTATAATCCTGTAATTAAAGTCTGGCTTGAAGGGAGCATATCTGGGAGTGCAGAAGCCACTTGGAGTCTGGCACTACCTAATTCCTGGGAGCCTGACACTGCAACCTTGGAATTGTAGTAACACCAGGCTTAGTTTGATTTGGGTTTTCATCATTCCATTATTTAGATTGGCAACATTATTATTATTATTGTTATTATTTCTTCTCCTTCTCCTTCTCCTTCTCCTTCTCCTTCTCCTTCTCCTTCTCCTTCTCCTTCTCCTCCTCCTCCTCCTCCTCCTCCTCCTCCTTCTTCTTCTCCTCCTCCTTCTCCTCCTCCTCCTCCTCCTCCTACTCCTCCTTCTCCTTCTTCTTCTTCTCCTCCTTCTCCTTCTTCTCCTTCTTCTCCTTCTTCTCCTTCTTCTCCTTCTTCTCCTTCTCCTTCTTTCATTTTTTTATATGACAACACACCTCACAACAGATATCACAGCTGCCAAACACATCAATCTAATACAGAGTGAGGTTTTGGTCTGAAGAGTTACATGTTTTAACTGTGTATGACCAGCAAACAGCAAGAGAAGATGCTGGTTATTATATTCCTGCTCAGTGGTGGAGCTGAGAGCACAAACCCCATTAACCTACACCCATGTGTTGTCCTCCTGTGCAAATGTGTTTGCAGCTTACTCTGCTGTTACACTTGAGCTGAGCTTGAGTATCTGCCCATTTCATTTTAGGAAATCCACACATTTCTGTCATGCTGCAGCTGGAGGAGATACATGGGAGGTAGCAGGAGGTCTTGAAGAATTTGGGTGCTTGTGTTTTAATGCCAAGCCCAACAGGATTACCTTCCAAGCTATTCTCAGGAGAGGAGTTCCCATGCCCTATAGAGCTTTGATGGGATTGTTGTGTCTGTTTTCTAGAATTGTTTACCAAAAATCTCAGCTCAGCATTTTGCCCTGGCTTTCATTCCACCATAAGGGGAGTTACAGGTTTGGGAGCAGTTATTCAGCTATCCACCCAACCCTCTGGAGATTGCACATCTAAAATTCCTGACCCAGCATGCAGCAGTGCTAAAAGAGACTTAATGGGCTGAAAGCTCCTAGGGAACAGTGAGTGGAAGCTGCAGTGCTGCTCTTACTGCCTCAGATCTGCCAAGCAAGCCCAGAGCGTGCTGAGAATTCCGGAGATCTCCCTTTATGATTCCCACCACGAGGAATACAAAACCTTCCTCTACCAGAAAGACCAGGTAGTCTTTCAGTTTCTCCATTTCTCAGCTTTTCTCAAATTCTAAATAAAATTTCTCAAGTTCTTTCAATTTAAGTTTGAAATTGGGGTGGTCATTGTGTCTAGCATCAGCCATTGGTGACAAGCCAAGCCCCCAGGCTTTGCAACATTCAGGCTCAGCCATATGTTGGGTTGCTCGTGCACGTGCTGACATAGATCCTCATTGTAGATGATAGATCCTCATTAGAGATCATAGGTCCCCATCATAGATCATAGATCCATAGATCATAGATCCTCATTGTAGTCCATAGATCCTCATCAGAGATCATACATTCTCACTGTAGATCATAGATCTTCATCGTAGATCATAGATCTTCATCATAGATCATAGACCCTCATCATAGATCATAGATCCTCATCGTAGATCATAGATCCTCATCGTAGGTCATAGATTCTCATTGTAGATCATAGATCCTCATCGTAGATCATAGATCCTCATTGTAGATCATAGATCCTCATTGTAGATCATAGATCCTCATCATAGATCATAGATTCTCACTGTAGATCATAGATCTTCATCATAGACCCTCAACATAGATCATAGATACTCATCGTAGGTCATAGATTCTCGTTGTAGATCATAGATCCTCATCACAGATCATAGAGCCTCATCTTAGATCAGAGATTTTCCTTGTAGATCATAGATCCTCACCACAGATCATAGATCCTCATCACAGATCATAGATCCTCATCGATCCCAGTGCATATAGGTCTGATCTCAGCTCCAGGGAGCCAAGACATTGAGGGGTGCTCTTGGAGCTAACTCTCCTACGTGCTCTCACAACTAAGACTCTCCAGCCTGGGAGTGGGTGAATAATTTAACATCCACACTTAGTCTTTATAGCTGATTTTAATGGGGGGTAATAGCACTGCTAATAACAAAATCCATTGCAGACACCCCGTGCAAGTCCATAACATTAGCTTAATGGCCAAAGGTAATTGGCATGCAGTTGAAGCTGTCCTTTTGTATTAACCCTGTGGATTTCCAGCCAGACATCTTCCTTGAAGCAATGGCCTTGGCAGGGCATGGGGAGCAAAATACAGATGTTTTATGCTAAGCAAATGCAAATCTGGATTAAAACAGAGCACACAGCTGCTAATTCTCCTCACTGGGTTGTGTTTACACCGGGCAGATAAGACAAGACAGGGATGTTGCTGAAAGCACTGACAATAATTGTGCAGCCACCACTTTCACTGAGCTGTCGCTAATTGCAAACATCAGACTTTTTGAGATTCGACCCCAGGTGCCTCTAGTCATGTACGTTCAAACCAGATGCCAAAAACACCTTAATCTGCCAGGAACATAAGGAAAAATGTCTTTATTATGAGGGTGGCAGAGCCTTGGGTGGATTCTACCCAAGGGATGGGGCTTTCACCCGTCACTCTTCCTCCTTTCATGGTATCCTTGCACCTCTCCAGCCTGCTAAGCAATCTCATGGCTTCTAACACTGCAGTCAGAGCCCTCCAAGGGCATGGGTGGGCAGGATGGATCAATGGGCTGAGGCTCAATGAGGCCAAATGCCAGGTCCTACAGGTCACAGCAACCCCCTGCAATGCTGCAGGATGGGGGAAGAGTGACTGAAAAGTGCCTGGTGGAAAGGAGCCTGGGGGTGTTGGTCAACTGCTAGCTAAATGCCAGCCAATGTGTGCCCAAGTGGCCAAGAAGGCAAATAGCATCCTGGCTCGGATCAGCACTAGTGTGGCCAGCAGGATGAGGTTATTGGTTGTCCCCCTGGACTGGGCACTAGGGGTGCCACAACTCAAATCTCAGGTTCAGTTTTGGGCCCCTCACTCCAAGAAGGACCTTGAGGGACTGGAGCGTAGCCAGAGAAGGGCCAGGAAGCTGGTGAAGGGTCTAGAGCACAAGTCTTGTGAGGAGCAACTGAGGGACTTTGGGTTGTTTAGCCTGGAGAAAAGGCGGCACAGGGGAGACCTTCTTGCTCTTGACAACCAGCTGAAAGGAGGTTGGGGTGAGGTGGGAGTTGGTCTTTTCTCCAAAGTAACAAGCAATGAGACAAGAGGAAACTTACTTAGGCCATGCCAGGGGAGGATTACATTGGATATGAGGTATAATTTCTTCCTCAAAAGAGTTGTTAAGCCCTGGCCCAGGCTGCCCAGGGCAGTGGTGGAGTCTCCATCAAGCAATGGGACAAGAGGAAGCATACTTAGGTCATGCCAGGGGAGGATATGAGGTATAATTTCTTCCTCAAAAGAGTTGTTAAGCCCTGGCCCAGGCTGCCCAGGGCAGTGGTGGAGTCTCCATCCCTGGAGGGGTCTAAAAGACCTGTAGATAGGATGCTGACATGGTGGACTTGACAACGTTGGGTTAACAGTTGGCCTTGATGCTCTCCAAGGTGTCTTCCAACCCAAACAATTCCACGATTGAGTGCGCGTTCCTATCTAGTGTAGCTCCAAAGGCTCCAGTGTCGATTTACCATCCCAGATGGTTGCTCCTGCTGTATCCCGGGGTGCTCCTCACCCTCTGAGCCTGGCTCTGTGTTAACCCTGTCCCTCTCTGCTCCCCTTTGCCCAGGTGCACGAGGAAGGAGCGGTGCGAGCGCTCCAGCGAGCCGCGGAGATTCGCCTCGGAGATGAAGCAGTGCGTCCGCCTCACCGTGCACCCCAACAACATCTCCGTCTCCCAGTACAACGTAGTGGTGAGGAACATTCCCCCTTCACATCCCCCCACCCCGGGTTTAACCTGCCCCACGCCCAGGCGGTCCCAGGTACGTGCCACCTGGATTCAGGAGGAATGGGAAGGGCAGCTTGATACAAGAGGTTCTCCAGAGCCCGTTGGCTTCCCCAGAGACTTTCCTGGCACAAAGATTTGCCACGGGAGGATGTTTTGGACTTGGTTATCCCCTGTCTAGAAGTGTGGAAAGAGGTTTCTCTGTTCTGGTAGGTCTGAAGGGACTCTGTGCCCTGCTCGTGTTGCGTGCACCCAGTGTAGTAGTTTACTTCTCTGGGAGAAGGTTGTGTTTATGGTTGAGTGTGGACTTTAGGTCAGGGACGTTATCATGGTTAGAAATTACCTTCTAGGATAAGCACAAGTGAGGGATATGGTGATTTCTTTCAGTAAGCTCCAAGTTCCCACCACCTCATGTAGAAATGTCTCCTTAAGCCACCAAGAACTCCACACTGCCTAGGTCCAGCACTAAAGGGCAGGGTGCTACACAGAGGAACCTAAGGCTGCTGAGGTTCATGCTATCTCTTGTGACCTTCCTCAGCACATGGTTTAACCTCAAGCTACTCAAGTTAGCAGCCAGCAAAGCCACACATTGAAGGCTGGCAAGGAAGTAGATGAGCTGGATAGTTTTCTGGCCTTGAGGCAAGAAATGTCTACTAAAGACCTAACCAGCTTGTGGTTTCTCTCCTGACTCATTCCAGCATGCTCCAAGAAGGAGGCAGAGACCCATTTCACTCAGGCTGCTAGGGCTCTGCCTTTTTGGTCACACTGATTTGGGCTGGAATTAAGCTGATAACCCAGGCCCCCAAAAACTCCATCTCTGGATGAGTCGTTTGCTAACCCCACACCCTGAAAGGTGGAAATGGAATTGCCCAGGGTGCAGCTGCCAGACATCTTCCAGGGGAGAGTCCTGGGGTTTCTGGAGTGATAATGAAATGAGCCTTTCAAAGCCTGCATGTCCAATCATTGCTGCTTTGTTTCAGCCTCTTAACTTTGCTGTGACTTTACTTTCCTAGGCTTCAAACAAACTGATCTGAGACATCTTAAGTCCTTTGTTCTTCTGGGAGTTCAAGGTTTCTTTTCTTATTCTCTCAGTAGCTGTTGAATTCTTTCATGCTGGAATAAATCCTGGGGGACTAGTTGGCTCAGGGATATTGAAAATGATAACACAATAAAAGACCTTTACCTCTAGGTTATTCCCAGGGCAAGTCAACCCAAAGCTGCTGGGATCAGAAGTTGGCATCATCTGACTGTTGCCCAATAAACTGCATGAGAATTTCTGTAGGAGTCTCAGCCCAGTCCCAGATTGGTGACCCAGCTCGTTCACAGTCACCACAGAGTCTTTTGGCAAACCAGGAGGGGAGCACCAATGGACAAATTGCTGCTGATGCCTTTACTGAGTCCTAGTTGGGTTCTAGCAAAGGGTTCTTCCTCACCGAGGGAGAAAAGGTTGTCTGTGTTGCCAGCCAATCTTTTAAATTTTGGGTGCTCACAGGAGCTTGGAGAATTGTGTCTGAGTCTGTTTCAGGCCAGGGCCGCTGTCCTGGGATCTCTGAGAAGAGCTCCCTGCTGGGGGAAGGCTCCGTTCTCTCCTCATTGCAGCAGCTGCAGAGCAGGCGTGGGGGATGTAGGACTTCTTGTCCCTTCAGAGGGTGCACTGGCTCATGACATTTGTGGCCAAGCACTACTGGTCTACCTGTTGGTGTCATCTTCTGCATGGCACACCTTCATTCTGCATCACCCATGCTCAGAAAGGGTTTTTTTAAGAAGAGTTCTCCCTTCTCCATTGCTAGCAGAGCATTAGTGAGCCAGGAGAATGGATTTAGCCCAAGTGCTAAACCCATCCAAACAACCAAAGCTTTTTCCTCCTCCAAGACAAAATAAAATCACCTTTCCCATTGCCATGCCCATTTTTTTTCCAAATGGAACAAACTCTCACAAAGGCTTCATGTCAGCTCAGCCATTCTCCCTGATGGAACCTAGTGTGAGGAAACAGCTCCAAGTGAGGAAAACTCAGTGTGGGGGAGCAGTAAGCATCATGTGATGTTGTCATCCTCTCCTGCTTTGTCACCTGGACTGACCCCTTCTGTTCTTTGTGCTGGTAGAAACAACACTTCAGCATGATGCATCTGTGTCTCCGTGGCTGTCACCTCAGATGGGGCCTCAGCTAGCTCCTGGAGGTGGCATCTGTGCCTGGATCAAGTGGTTGGCTCTAGTGTTTGGTCACGAAACTGCTAAATTTAAACTACCTACCAGGTCATCAGCGGGTGTTAGGAGTCCCCTGGGATGCCCCTCTGTGTTCAGACACGAGCTGGTGGGTTGGGCAGGACCCTCAGTGTTGGAGAGCTGGTGGTGCAGGACCCTCGCTGGTCTGGAAAGTTGGCAGTGTGAGGGTCCTTCTCCAGAGAGTGAAAGTGGTGGAAACCAGCCAAGATCGGGCTGGGGGCTGGATGAAGCTCTGAGTAACTTGATTTAGTTGGAAGTGTCCCTACTTATGGTGGGGGGGGTTGGACTAAATGACCTTTGGAGGTCCCTTCCAGCCCAGACATTCTATGATTCTATGACCTTCCTTTCTTCATGACCATCAGCAAGGACATAGCAATGCCAGTGGGTGCTGTAAACCCAAACCAGGGCTGACTCCTCCTTCCCATCTCTTTTTTTGTGTGTGGATCCCCAGCGTAGCATGTCCCCAGAGCCAACTACCCGTGGTGGGATGGGCAGGAGAGGTTTGCTGTGCCTCTAGAGACGGCATTTCGATGTGGTGGACTGAAGGCTGTAACTAGACTCTCCTCACACAGGAACTTGGTGGCAGAGTGCTCCCCCATCTGCTGATGCTAGGAGAGCAGGCCGTAGAGTTAGACTGGAGCGCTGCAGTTTCTCTGTAGTCTGCAGAGTGCCTCTTGTGAGTAGTAGTCACCTTCCTCAGAAACCGCGTGCCCTGGGGCCACCAAAGCCCTGGGCTTCACGGCTGGCTCCAAAGACTCCCCGCCCAACCTTCCACTTGCATGAGAGACAGCGAGCACTCCCTCCCCTCCACCCACCCAGCTGCCACTGGGACGCAGGGCAGTTGTCCCCACACGGCCACGTGCCACTCGTGCCAGCATCAGCATCAGCATCTCATCCCCTTCCCCCTCCACCACACATCCCTCTCCCGAGTGGCTGCTTTCTCTTGAAGGAGGATGCTCTCTCTCTAGCCAGAGGCTCTTTGTCCAACCTCTCCAGTGTAATTCCCTCCTACTGACCCACCTCTCTGGTTTGGCTTAATGTTCCCTCTTTTCTTTTTCTCTCTCTTCTATCCCTCCCTCCGTCTGGGATTGCAGCTAGTCTTGGACACCTACAACGTCCCCGAGCTGTCAGCAGGAGTCAATTGCACCTTCGAGGACCTTTCAGAGATGGATGGCTTGGTGGTGGGCAGTCAGATCCAGTGCATGTCGCCAGCTGCCAAAGAAGTGCCCCAGATCATCACAGAGAACGGTGGGTACCTACAATGTTTCCACCTGCACCACATCTCCCTCCCTCACCCCACACCTCTGTGTGTCTGCTGCTTTCTCCCCGAGCAGAGTTTGGCTCATGGGAGCCTGTGGACAAGGTAGGAGAGGCACAAGGGAGTAGGTGAGGTGCTGTGCAAGTGCTCAGTGGTGGAGCTGCTCAGCAGCACATCATAGCAGGAGTTGTCTGAACGTGTGTGTGTGTGTGTTTATGTGTCCAAGAGTTGAACTTCAGTGCTGGTACCTGCAGTCAGGTCCTTGGCTGTGTGATGCTACATGTTTTCAGACTGCCACCGAGTGGCAGTTGCAGATATCTAGCAAAGACAAGGGGTGGATGTGGGATCTTCACTCACCTTTTGCCCAGGCTGGTGTTTTATGAGCCAGGGAAGGAGATGATACCTGCTCTCAACACATCCCACCCCAGAAAGCCTGGCAGACCTGAAGGACCCTGGCTGTGGTTTCATCCTGCTGCTCCCAGGTGTAGATCTCTATGCTCAGTTCCCCAACTCTGTCCCCAGCCTTGACTACCTTCAGCTGCTCCAGGTTTGCTGCTGGCTCCCTCTCCCACAGTGCTCCAGCATGGAAAAATGTGTCTCCAAGGATGATCCCTCCACCCAGAACTTGTTCCCCTTTTTTTGTTTCCTTTCTCTAACAACTTCTCTAGGTACTTTCAAGAGCACTATGCCTCTTTGGAGGGACTTACTATAAAACCATCAACCCTTTTGATCACCCCAAGAGACACAGAGAGGTTGCTGCCAACAGAATCATAGAATTGTTCAGGTTAGAAAAGACCTTTAAGATCATCCAGTCCAACTGTTTACCTGACTCTACCAAGTCCACTGCTAAATCCTGTCTGTAAGCACCACATCTACATGACTTTCAAACACATCCATGGATGTGGACTCCACCACTGCCCTGGGGAGCCTGGGCCAGGGAAGAAATTTTTCCTAATATCCAACCTAAATCTCCCCTGGTGCTACTTGAGACTGTTTCCTCTTGTCCTATCACTTGTTACTTGGGAGAAGAGACCATCTCCCACCTCTCTACAACCTCCTTGATGAGGAGTGATAAGGTCTCCACTGAGCCTCTTTTTCTTCAGGCTAAACAACCCCAGTTCCCAATATAAATAGCAGTGGGAAAAAAAATAGCAGTGGAAGCTGGAGGCAGGAGAAGAGAGAGAGATTTCTGTGGAGCATGGTTTTCAGAGAAGCTGGGCACCTGCAGCTTGCAGCAGCTTCAGCAGCTGGTGCTCCACACCTCTGCAAACACCAAGTCCTCCATGCATGGTGTGGAAAGGTGGATTTCAACCAAAGGACGTGCACACCTGATCCCTGGGGCTATCCAATCTTCATGCCCTGTTTTAAAATCCATGCAAGAAGTTGGCAAAGTGGTTAAATATGAAGCTTTTAACAGAGTTGTCAAAGCCAGCAGCAGCAGATGGGCAGCAGAGTCGAGCACTGGCAGCAAAATGTGCTCAGAGAAGTCTCCATGTGTCTGTGTGTCTGTAGGTGGGTCCAATTGTCAGGTTTGCTTTGGCCTGATTGATTAATGAATCTTTCAGGTGAAGGGGAAAGTAATAGAGGTGAAAGGGTCAAGCAGGTTGAAGTTTTGAATTAAACATGGGTTCCTTCCCTTCCAAATTACTGCAATTACTGCCTCTACTCGTTGCCCACAGCTGATGGGCTCTGAATGGGGCTTTTGGCATTGTGGGAGGAGGAAACAGTTGGAGAGGGCATGAGGAGACGGTGTGTAGGATCTGAGGTGCTTTGCTGCAGATGAGTCTGCTGTGGAAATGGCTGGGTCCTTCTGGAAGTGCTATGGCTTGTGGATGTCTTTCCATGCTGAGGTGGGTTCTTTGTTGCCAAAAGTTGGGGGAAATGGACCTTGGGGTGAATTGGGTGGGTGAACCTGGAGGAACTGTTCACATGGAATCTTCCTGCTTATCATGGTGTCCCAGGCTGCAGATGGGGAGCCCCTACCCTGTCCTCACTCTTATGGAATCTGTCCTCCTTGCTCATTCCATCATCCTGCTTTCTCAAGGTATAGTCTCTCTTTGGGGCAGGATCTGGAGGGGGTCTTTTTTAGGCATGGTTGTCCTGGGTCTTGAGCCCTCTTCAAACATGTTAAATAATATGAGTGAGTAGAAAGTAGATCTTCATTTATCCCCTTAGGAAAGCAAGTACATTTATTGTGACGTGAGGAAGAAGTTCTTCCCCATGAGAGTGGTGAGACCCTGGAATGGGTTGCCCAGGGAGGTGGTTGAGGCCCCATCCCTGGGGGTCTTTAAGGCCAGGCTGGATGAGGCTCTGGGCAGCCTGATCTAGTGGGAGGTGTCCCTGCTCATGGCAGAGGGGTTGGAACTGGATGATCCTTGTGGTCCCTTCCAACCCTGACAGATTTTGATTCTGTTTTTGCAGAGGATTTAGGAGTGTTAGTTTGGTGGTTGGACTTGAGGATCTTAAAGGTCTCTTCCAACCTAAAGGATTCTATGATTCTATGATCTTTCAGACAATGTACACACAGGCCACCAATGTCCAGGGCCAGCAGTCAAACCTTCCACAGGCCCCTTCCTTCTGGGGACATCATATGTACCAGCAGCAAGGAAGAACTTTAAGGACAGTATGCCATTTTAATGGCTTCCTAATTCCAGACATCTTCATGCTTCCCTTGAGCTTAGCTTTCCTACTTGGTGACTTCAGTCATTGATTTTTTGAAGCTAGTGAGGTGTGGTCTAGAGCTGTCAGCATCATCCAGCCCGGAATCTTCTTCTAGGCATGATCATTTCCAGTGGTGAAGACACACTCCATCACCCCAATACCATAAGAGGGGGGAGATGTGCCTCTTGGAGAACTTGGCTTTAGAAGGATTTTGTTGCACTAGCCAAGGTAGTGGGACAGCTCCAGGTTCAGATCAGTTGGGTGACCAACAGGGCTTACGGAGGCTAACAAAGCAGTCCCACACTGATGTCTCTATTTTTTCCCCAGGAGACCATCACATTGTCCAGCTCCAGCTCAAGTCCAAGGAAACGGGTATGACCTTTGCCAGCACCAGCTTCGTCTTCTACAACTGCAGCGTCCACAACTCGTATGTCCCTTTCTTTTGATACCTGCTTTCCATCTCACCCCTGGATCCACCACAGAACCCACTGCTGAGAGGGGCACGTGTCCCCCAGGAAGATGGTTAGGTGTGGCGTTAAGGAGGGATCAGGATCACTGGTGTGATGTCAGCACAGTGGGGTGTGTCCTGGGAAACCCAGAGTAGTAAAGTGACCATTTGTTCTGCTGAGGAACCTCCTTTGAAGGAAGACGTTGAGGAGTGATACATCCTCATGTGTCCTTCAGGCAGAGGAGCACCACATCAGTGGGACTAAACATGGACTGATTCCCTCAAGACCATCTGTTTCCTCCTGCAAGCTCCTTTCCTGCCCTACACAACATTCTTCTGGGGTTTAGCTGGCACCCAGGACTGCACAGGAGATGCCCCACTGGAGCAGTTCTGCAGCTTGCCTGCAGAAAGGTGCTCTTCCAGAGGGTTGATCCACCTCTGAGCAAGGCTGAGCAGCTCTTTCCCCACCACTGAGCCATCAGAAGTGCCAAAAGCAGATAATTACTGCAGCTCAGCAATTCACAAGGAAAGGCAAATCCTATTTCCCTGTTCCTGCTGCTTTGACAAACAGTGTCAGAAAGCGAGTGTTGGGGGGAGAGCAGGAGAGATGGTGGTGTTAAATATTTATGGCATGTTTTGGTTTCTTACTTGACAAACTATAATACACTATCCATTTTTAATTTGATGTATCAGAGCAAGCACTTGTTACCAATTTGAAGAGTAGCTCGCTGTACCAGAGCTGAAAGTGGAGTGCAGTCGAGCAAGATCTCACAGAGACAGGGAAGAAGGTGTGTGGCTGCCTGTTGGGCTCAGCCAGGTTCTCCTGGAGGCAATTTTTTCCTCTCCTGCCCATTAAAAACACAGTGGCACAGAAAGGCCAGGAAAATTTCCCCCCCACGAGTCCCCTCCAGGCTCTTCAGAGCCTGCAGCTGCGTGAAGATCTCCAGCAGTTTGTGTGACCAGGAGTCGTTACCATCCAGAGCTTGGTTTGTGCAGAGAGCTTGTTATGGCTCAGTTTGGTTGCTGGTGAGCAGACATCATATTGAATTTTTTAAAAAAAGGTGTGAGGTAGATATAAGTCAGTGCTGTGACACAGCCAGCAAAGGTGTTTGCAGCTCTTTGCAGGGTCTACAGGGTGTAGGAGAGTAAAACCTTGTAAGGTGGAGTAGATGATGTCCTCAGTGTGCCCTCTGCTTGCCTGGCAGCTGCTGCACTAGTCTTTCCTTCTCTGCTGAGATGAAAAGATGATGAGTTGATGTATTTGCAGGAGCCCCATCACACTGGGCAGAACTCACACTAACAAGCCTGTGAGGAAAGTCCCTGCTTCATCCTTGGCTTTGTGTCTTGGGTGGATCCCAGTTTGTGCCTGGCCTCTGTGTCCTGTGTGGAAGTGGATTAGCCAGATGGATTTTACGATGGGCAAAAAGGGGGAACACCTATCACACAGAGAGCTGAGAATCTATCCATGGTCTGGTTAAAATTTGCAACCCCAAACCAAGGACTATTTATTATTACCCTAGTTACAATGCAATCTAAATGATCTCATTAATGTGAGACCCTCCTGATCACCGTGACAACCACCTCAGGCCGTGGTAAGCCCAGCACCATCCTGCCGCCTGATGGGGTGGGGTCAGTTTGAAGCCTGTCACCTTCTACTCATGATGGCAAAAGCCACGTTTGCCAGCTTATACTTCCCCCTGAGAAACTCCATCAGCTTCCAGGTCTGTCCTGTTGGCTGACAGGAGCTGGCTGGCCCAGTGACTGCTCTTTCTCTCTCTTTCCAGGTGTCTGTCATGCGTGGAGAGCCCTTACCGGTGCCACTGGTGCAAGTACCGCCACGTCTGCACTCATGACCCCAGCTCCTGCTCCTTCCAGGAGGGTCGAGTCAAGCTGCCTGAGGTAGGCAGGGCCACAGGGCACCTCTTGTGGATGTGGTCTGCTCAGGCCTGATGTCGCCTTTGGGCCTGGGTCAGGAAGCCTTCTCCACCTTCAGTCCCACCCTCTCCTTCTTCTGGTTACCCTCCAGGAGACCCTCACCTTTCCTTCTGTAGGTAGCTCCTCTCCTCTCTGCTCTACCAGACCCCTGGGGAGATGCCTTCTCCCTCCTCTACACTACGGGGAGTGTGTTACTTTGCAAGGTCATTGCAAGCTCCAAGGGACTGGGAGAGGTGGGAAACACTGACCTGGCATCTCCTCCAGGGCAGGAGGAGGTTGCCTCTAAGCAAATGTCCCAGGCTGCTGTGATCTAGGGAGGCTTTAGGGCTTTCTCTGTGACACCATGAGCACAATGTCTAATTTCAGCTGTCCTTCGAGCAGCTCTGTGGCTTCAAACTGCCTCGAGATGAGGCTGGAGGATGCCTTATGGCCAGTTCCTGAGCTCAACTGGACCTTGGGGCTTAATCCAGAGCTGGATGCTGTGCTGCAGCTGCTGCCTGGCTCTCATCACATCTAACAAGCCCTTGCAGACAAGTGGAGCTTGGGAGAACACAAATAGGAAGCCACTTAATGACTTCCTGCTCAGGAATGGTCTGAAATGGTCTGCTCAGGTCCTGGCCTGTCTGCTGAACGACCTGAGATGGCTCCTTGCTTGCTTGGCCCATGGGACCAGTACCCATGAAGAGATCTGGTACCTGCTGACCCACCAGGTGCAGAGGTGGCTGCTGAAGACTCCAGCAACGTGTGTCACATTCCAGGGATGACATCCCCACTGTTCCCTGTGCTGTCTGCTGGGTCTGGGGTCTCTGAAGTGTCCCCCCAAGGCAGTTTGCTGGATCAAATGACACCACGTGTTGTGTCTTCACACTCCTATGGCATCCTCCAGTTCTTCCCACTCCTTCCTTATGTGCTGGTTGAGATGTCCCATATGTGCTGGTTGAGGTGTCCTGGAGCAGACATCCTGAACTGCTGTGGCATTGGGACAGGCCATAAATATTCATGAGCAGGGAGGTTGGGAGTTCTTCATCTGCCAGGATTCGGAATCTGCTGTAAGCCTTCTGGAAAACCTGCTGAGGAGCTGGAGGGCTTGGCACCTTCTTCTTGGTGAAGGAAGGCAGCTCAGGGTTCAGCCCTTCTGCTATCCCAACCAGAGAGGCCCTGTTCCCTCATGTGGAGCCTTGGAAGAGTTTGGCCACTCCTGCTGCCCACACACCTCTGTTCTTTTCAGGAACTGGGGAGACCTCAACCTCTTGCCCAGGTGGCATTCCCTGGGACACTTTGCTTCCTGCCACCATCATTGACCTCCTCTGGCAGACTCCTCTCCTGTGTCCCTGCTCAGCTCAGGAGCTGGTTTTGCTCTCTGCTGCACAGAAGAAACAATTCCAGCTCTGGAATGACTGGACAATATCTGCAAGGACAATAGCCTTGCAAACCCCAAAGCTTTCAGAGACAGCTTTCTGTCTGGCTATGTGAGAAATGCCTTGTAGCTTCAGGGTCCTTCTCCTGTCCATGTGTTTGGGGCTCTCAAGGACACTAGAGGTGGGGAGGATGACATCACAAGTGCATTCTGACAAACAGAGGTTTTCATGCTCTCTGTGGCCAGGGAGGTTTTGTCAAATGGCACTTGGAACAAACGTTTTGTCTATCTCCCACTGTTCTCTTGAGAAGCCATCTTCTCACTGACTCATCTCTCTCACTGCAATTTCCACTCTCTGTTTTTCCCTTTCATTCTTTCCTTTTCTGTCCTATACCTGTGCTTGTTTGTGGAGTGGTTCTTCGAACAATAGAATCCATTCATCATCTTGAAGCCAAGCCTAGCTCCTCGTTGTCCATCCAGACCTCCACTCAGTTCCTGATGACAACTCACAAGGCTGACAGGACTGAGGTCCATTTCCAGACTTCCCAATATCCTCTTCAGTAGTGCTCAAAATGTACCACCAGCTTCAGTAGCCCTGTTTTTACTGGCCTCTCATCTCCTTTTGCAACGCTCCTTTTGACCTTTTCCTCTACAAGTGCTTGAACCCACTGAGGATGAGGAGGGGGAAGTGTTTGCTCCCACCCAGGCCTGACTACCTGTGAAAACAGTAAGTCTCAAAGAGTTACTGGTGGGAAACTGTCAGCGTGGGATGGTTGGACCATCCCATTTGCAGTCCTTCTGTCAGCCTGCTGAGCAGATTAGCATGGCCAGCTTCCAGGATCCTATGCTCTGATTGCACCAAGTTACTCCTTGCCAAGCAAACAAATATTGGTGTTACTCTGTCACATGGACTGGTGCCAGAAACTCCTTCCCTCTGTAATCATCACTGCTGGCATGCCAGACCTGCTCCCCTCCTCCTCACTATGGCCTTCACCTTCTTTTGCTGAAACACCCACCTCCAGGTGATTGTTTTTATTCCCATCTTGCAAGCAACATCCTCATGAGGGAAAAGGCTTCCTACTCTCCAGATGGCCTGGGCTGCTAATGGACCAATTGGGCTGGTACCTCTCTTTCCTTGACCAGGAAAGAGCACTTTGAAGGGTGTCTTGTGCCCTCATGTACTTCTGACTCCACCACTTCCTCAGCACACCTCACAAATTTCTGAATTCCTATGGGATGACCTTTGTTTCAGGTCTGCCTCATGTTCTCTGAGAGCATCTTCATTTTGTTTACTTATTTTTTAATGCAGAGGGCAGGATGAATTTGAGACTGATCCAGTGGGACAGCAGAAAGGCTTTGGCTATGACCTGAGCTGCCCAGAAGACAAAATCTTCTTTCTAGCTGTACAGCTTGTGATCTACCATCCAAGGGAGGTCTTTGATATTCCATGGTGGACAGCTGTGACCAGGCAGCCCCAGGCTGGGACAGGACAGCTGTCCTACCACAACCTGGCAAAACCAAACCTGAGGTGGAGAAAGGACAGAAAAGGCACATCCTCCACCATCAACCAGGAGCCATGATTTCCTTACTTGTCAGGTGCTCAGTGAATCAACCCAGCCCATAATAGAGCTGAATCAACTAGTCGAGGAGCCTTGGGAAAGCCCACGTTTACTCCTGGTGAAGAACCCCAGCGTGGTCATAAAGCAAGAGTATTTATGATTCCAGCACTGAACTCAATCATACAGGGCTGACGATGTCTCTGGATGATTTGCAGCAGAAATACTTCACCTTGGCACATAATTTCCCTTTACAGCAGATTTTCAAAAGCTGGGTCCACTAGCTTGAAATATACTGAGTGATTTCTTGCTTTATAAAGGGGAGCTGATGTTATTGCTATTGAGGGCAGGAAGGGAAAGACTTTAAAAAAAATACAAAAATAGATGTTTTAATACTGAAGTGGATTGTTGTTGTTTATGCCAAGGAGAGCTGGTGGCAAAAGTAGAGAGAATTAGTGTCAGAGACAGAGGGGAAGAGGCCAAGATTCTGTTTCTTTTCTTGGTCATCCTGTCTCTGCCTTTGACATCTGTTGCTGACCCTGGCTAAAGTCATGGTGTAGGCTTTGTGGTGCACCACAAACCACTGCACTGAGACTAACTCGCTGTGAAATCAGCTCTTAGGATACAACCACCCAGTAAAAGAGCTCAGTCATCTTCTTCTGTCAACAAGGCAAGGTAGTCTTACCCCAAGAAGGGCAAAGCAGTCAACAAGTAGTTGAAACTGAGACGTGGAGGAGTAAAACAATTGAGCTGAGGGGTTTCCAGTGTGGTAGAAGCTGCAGAAGCAGCACCTGCCTCTCCTGATATCTATCACCCAATACACCTGATTGCCTTGTCTATCTTGTCTTCATACAGACCTGCTCTGGTCCAGTGGGGTAGTTTTCAAGTCAGTGTTTCAAAGACATCTGTGCAAGGATGGGGAAACCGAAGTAGTCTACCTGAGTGGATGGGGTAAAGGATGAAGTCATCTTCTGTGCCTTCTCCTCTAAGATGAACACTATTTTTTCCAGTCCTTACAAGGATTTGAGCTTCGGAGGGGGAAAAAAAAATGGCCAAAGCCAAAAGCAAGCCTAGATAACAAATCTATTATCCACTGAGTTTAAAAGATACATAATCATTTAATTACCTCGAAGGAGGTTTTCATCTTTCCCTGCTCAACCCATTTGCGTGTGCGTGTGTTTTTCTTCCTCCCCCAAACAAGCTTTTCATTAAAAGGATTTTCATCTGCTGCCTAAAAGGAGAACAGAAGAAAAGATCTCGCGCCAAAGTGTTTTATGTCGAGTTGTACGTGCTAACGACAGTAAAGCCCACATAAAAGAAACAACTGCTCCAAATATTAATTTGTTAAAAGCTCCAGAAAGCCGTGGGAGCCTCATGCTGGCAAGCAGCTGCTGAGGAGCAGAGTCTTGCTTCACCCAGAGCTTGCTCCTGCCTCATGCTGAACCATAAGCTGTACCAGAAACCTCTGCAGCTCAGTGCATGGAGTTGGTTCTGCTTGTCCTGCTTGGGGATGGGGTTTTGGGGGAACAAGGAAGAAGGGAGGGGCAAAAAGAAGGCAGGGAGTGGTAATGACATCTCAACCTGAACTGGCAGGCGTTTGGACAATGCCATTGAAAACATGCTCTAACTTTTGGTTAGCCCTGGAGTGGTCAGGCAGTTGACCTAGATGATCATTGTAGGTCTCTTCCAACTCAAATCCTACCCTATTCCATTCCATTCCATTCCAATCCACTTCTATTCTATTCTATTCTATTCTATTCTATTCTATTCTATTCTATTCTATTCTAGTGATAATGCCAACATCCCAAATTACTGATGCTAGGACAAGGGGAAATGGCCTCAAGATGGACTAGGGGAGGTTTCTAACGGATATTAGGAAGAATTTCTTCACTGAGAGAGTGGTCAGGCACTGGAACGGGCTGCCTAGGGAGGTGGTGAGGTTATCATCCCTGGAGGGGTTCAAAAACGAGTAGATGTAGCACCTGAGGCTATGGTCTGGTGGTTAAGGAAATGTTGAGAGGAAGGTTGGACTTGATGATCCTCTAGGTCCTTTCCAGACATAGTGATTCTATGATTCTATGATCTCCTCTCCATGGACTTTGTAGTCAACTCAGCCCTTCCCTACCCTACTGGTCCATCTCAGTCTGGCTCAGGGATGGCTTTGCCCCAAGGTCTCAAAAAGCAGGCAGGTTTCCAGGGCCTCCAAATGTCTTGCTTCGTCCTCTTTGCAGAAGGAAGACACTGTGCCCACCCCCTCCCAAGATGCATCCTGGTGGAAATGCCTGGGTGGCTGCACTGGGGAGGGGGCAAAGGACCTGCTGAGCCACCAAGCGAGCGTGGCCAACACCTCAAATCAACAAACCTCCAGGTGATGCATCTTCAGCTGTTGCTGTGGCAACTGCTCCGTTTCCCTCCTGCTCCTCTTTCCAGCCTCCCTTAACCCGGCCAGAGAGGCGGCTGCTCATCATCAGCTCAGGGAGGAGAGAAAAACCCATCTCTGCTCCAATTAACTCACCTCCTCATTTCCCAGGGACTCTAATGATGGTGGCAGCGAGGCCAACACCAGAACAGACCCTTCCCCAGCTTGTGGATGATCCTCTCCCTTATCCTGGCACCTGTCCATCATCGAGGGGAGGGTGGGAGGTGCAGTTTCCATGGCAACTGCAGGCAACCTGCAGCCTTCCAGTGCTGTGAGTGGGCAGGGGCACCAGCAGGAGAGGGGCTCGGGAGCTCTGTGCAGCAGCAGCCACCCCATGCAGGTGGGGTCTGGTACAGAGAGGCAGGTTCTTCATGGCACCTGCTTTTGAAGTGTTTCCAAGCACGTGTGGTGGAGTTCTGTCTCCTCAGCATCCTGTCCAGGGCGAGGCAGAGGTCATCTAGGAGGTGATGTCGTGGATCCAGGCTTGCCTTGAGGCTCCTGGTGGTTTGGCACCTCAGGTTGTGTGGTTTCAACCTTCACCAGTGTTACAGCACTCATCCAGAAATAGGGATGAATTGTGGAGTGGGGACATCCTCTTCAGAGGGGGTGCTTCAGGTAATAATGGAAGGAAATTAAACACAGGAGTTGGAGGCAGATAGAAAGTTTTCCCCTTGTTCATGAAGTCCTGGTAGAACGTGAAAATGCTTCTCAGAGGCAGCACCAGGTGGTGTATGAGGCCGTGGGGTTTATTTCAGCAGATGAGAGTTTTATTCCTGGCTCTGGACACGTTCACCTTGCTGTGCCCCTGGTTCTCTCACATCCTCTTCTGATTTGGGTGGGCACTTTCTGTTAATAGGTGCTTGCACCTAATACCTGGAGCTGTCATCTCCCAGTGGAGGCTGTTCATAACAAGTCTTCAAGCAAGTACAAGCAAATTCCATCATCTGCTGTTGTTTGCAAGTCATACTGCCTTGCACTGAGGTGAAGATGGAAAGTCTGTGTGTGAGTGGCTGCTTCTCTTCTGTTTGCATACCCTTTTGTCAGCTCTGAGACTTTCTACCCTGCAGTCATCCAGCTGGCAGGGGAAGAGGCTGGGGATTTGTTCATTTTCTGCAGTGACTTTTAGCAGGATTTCTCATTTTTATGGTGGTGGCTCTGCAGGCAATCTGTCCTGATGCAAGGCAGCTCTGTCGTGTCTTTCCTTGTTGAGATCTCCAACCAAATCATGATGTGAATAGAAAACTGAGAGAAAAAGGCCTCCCCATGAGCAGTTCATCCTGCCTTCACCTACACCTTGTTTTCTTAGAGCTTAACTTCTCCAGCCACCATGGGAGTGACGAATCAACGACCTGTTCATGTCATTTCTTGGGGCAACTCGGGGAGATGGGTTTAAATGGAGATGTCAGAAGCTTCTGACACTCAATATTGTGTCCCTGCTAAATGTCACCCATGACAGTTGGGCTGCTCATCTTTGTCATGCAAGATTATTTATCCCACAGGACAGAGTGAGCTCAGAAGGCAACAGGGTAATACTCATCTTTCCCCGCCAACGCAGCACCCTTGAAATAACATTGGGAAGAGCTTATGTTGTTTTGAAAGCCCATCTCTGTGCATTGTCATTGTAATAGCTGAAGTGGCAACGAGAATTTCTGGCTATCTGGACATCTGTTAGGACTGCTAGGATCCATAGGATGCCCTGTAGATTGAGGGGGGGAAAACAAACCCCCACTCTGACTGAGTCCAGGGTGATGGCCTGGCCCTGAAGCAGGAAGATTTGGGTTTTCTTCGTTGCAGTAAGAACTGTGTTCACTGCTTTGGGACATGTCAGCTTCTGGGACCTGGCCAAGGAGAAACATTCTCAGGATGTTGAAGCTGTAGATAAGAAATGAGGCTGGAATGTGTCTCCTGTCCTGCTTGGGGCATCTCCAGGAGGCTGAGCCCAGACCCTCCTTCCTTGCCATGTCTTTGAGCATGAGGCCATTTGTTTTGGCTCGGATGTTATCTCATGCTGTCATGGAACTTGGTGAGGAGGAGGGTGAAAAGAGCCATGATATCATGGTCCCGACCTTCCCATTGTGGAAGCCAAGTTGTTATTATTCTCTGGGCTTCCTTCTTGGTTTCCAAAGGAAGCAGGTTTGCATCAACATGGCCTGTGGGTGCAACCTCCACTCAGTCTGTTACTGTGGCTCCTCTACTGACTTCTGAACTCATTGGTCATTCTTGGCCTTGTTGGAATGAAGTCTAGAGCTCTCAAAGATCCCAAGTTCCTACTAACTTTGTAAAAAATGGGCAGCTTTAGAGAAGAAATAGACTTTTGGTGCTCTCTTAGGAAGGAAGTGCTACAGCTTGGTCTTATTAGACACCAGAACTCCCTATGTGGGAGTGTTGTCATGAGACTCTCTCTTGCTTCTGAAGGAGCCTTGGAAGGAGAACATCCCTTTTGCATGCAAAGCCCATTTGTTGGCACAGATGTATAGGAAATAGCTTTGTTGAGCAGTAACATGTCAGTGCCATTAGTACCTACATGGATGAGCAGTAAGGGGTATTATACAACACTCCAAATTTGCAGCCTCGTGGGGCTGCTGCATGGCCATGCAGAGGTGTACAGGGCTTTGATATGCATAAAAGGTCTTGTGAACTTCAGATGGGAGTCCTTATAGAAGGACAGAAGGCTAGCTAAGCAGGAGGATGCATATTTATATAATAATAATTAGAGAAGAAATTCATGGCTGCTTTACAAGCTGAGAGTGCTCTGCCCTGTGCTTTCCCTGGCTTTGCACAATCCAGCTTTACTGTGTTTTATTCCAAAGGGCTGTCTTACCTAACCAGGCTTTTCCTTTATCAAACAAGAGACTTTGTCCAAATAAGATACACGGTTATCTTGTTTTGTGCACATACACCACCTTCCTCAGTGCACACAATCCTATTCTTCACTATTTCAAAACTCAGGAAACACCAGAACTGAGATTCTGGCGTGTCTCCAGCAACCCCTCTCCTCTGAGGAGATGCTCCTAATGACACAATCATCTACTATTTCTTGTCACTAGTTCCCTCCCTTTATCCAGTGACCAGAAGGCTCCTGCTCTCTGGATCATTACTTTTTCTTCTGAGAGCGTGTCAAAGCAGCAAAGTTAACGTTGTGTCTCTATTTAAAAAGGATAAATGTGGTGCTTGGATAATTATGGCAGCCTGACCTTGAGCCTTGTGAAATAATGGACCAGCTAAGAAAGACTCTATTAATAAAGAATTAAAGGAGAGTGAAATCATTAATGTTGATCAGCAGAGATGTGTGGGATGACTTCAGAGGCAGAATAGACCTAGGTTGAGATCGAGCTCTCAGCAGACCTGGGTTATTTCCCAGCACTGCCTGCGTGGCCTTGGGGTCACCACGTTGCTCCTGATCAACCAGATTCAGCAGTGAGCCCTGTGAGAGGAGGTTAGTTATCTTCATTTAGCTTCTGCTTTTTGAGTATCCCCTCTCTGGTGATCAGCATGGCTCATCACCCTCTAACCTTCACAACACTGAAGACGGGGACCCAAGAGGCTATGGCAGCTGAGCTAATGATCTGCTATTGATGTGTTGGTCTCCCATCCTCCAGCAGTGATATCTGTACACTCATCTCTGCAAGCCACCGTTGAAGTATGGAGCTACTGGAGTGCTACCTACTTCAAGAGCTTAAATAAGACTGAATCCCTTCCATAGACTGAGCACCAGCCTCCAGGCCAAACACCTTTTCTCAGCCACCAAAATCACTTGCAAAATCTGAGGGAAGAGAGCTGATATTTCCTCCTGAGTGCATGGGAGACTCTTAACTAGAAAGGAACCACTAGAAGTGACAGCAATGCAAGGACTCAATTATTCCTTTGTTGTCTCTGCAGATGTTTGTACTTCCCATAAATCCTGTTGCTTTCTCCTCATCAGCTGCCTTTAAAGTTCTGAACATTTTCTTCGAGTATTATTACTTTTGCTGTGCCAATAAATAAGCACACCATCAATCAAACTAACAACACTGTAAACTTAGGAAGTGCAGATAAAATATATGATGCATTAAAAAATTCTTTGACCGGGTGAGCTTTTTTTTTTTTTGTAGCTGGTTTGATTGCTGCTGGTGCCGATGTAAATTTGGGGGAAGTATGGCCAGAAATTTATGGAGCTTGGAATCCTGCCTACAAAGCATTGACCTGATTCCACTTTATAACTTCATAAGGCTCCCCGGCACCGTTCGTGTAAATTTTAAATATATATTTTTTATGATGCTAAGAATTAGTGGTGTAATAACATAAACACAACGTGGACTCTCATTCACCCCCTCCCCTCCTTCTCCGAGCTCCTTGCTGCTTCATTTCCAGATTATCCTGGGGCTGGGAAGTTGAGCAAGAGTTTAAAAGTGATTCATTGGAGGAACCAGCTTGTCAGCCCTGGAGCCTGAAGCCCTCGGTTTACAGCAGTGCAGGGCAGCTGCTAAACAAGCATCTGATTCTGCTCGGGTGGTGTCACAGCCCTGACCCAGGGTGAGCGTGCTGAGGTGTGAGAGAGAAATTCAGGCATTGTATTCCAGGCAGTCCCTGCTGCCTCTCATCTGCCAGCTTGCTATTTCCCTGCTTTTAATTCAGGTGAAATCTGAGTCCTCTAAAATCAATCACTAAAAAATATTTCTTTTCCTTTTTTTTTTTTTTGTCTCTTCTCTTCTCTTCTCTTCTCTTCTCTTCTCTTCTCTTCTCTTCTCTTCTCTTCTCTTCTCTTCTCTTCTCTTCTCTTCTCTTTTCTCTTCTCTCTTCTCTTCTCTTCTCTTCTCTTCTCTTCTCTTCTCTTCTCTTCTCTTCTCTTCTCTTCTCTTCTTTTTTTTTTTGTCTCTTCTCTTCTCTTCTCTTCTCTTCTCTTCTCTTCTCTTCTCTTCTCTTCTCTCCTCTCCTCTCCTCTCCTCTCCTCTCCTCTCCTCTCCTCTTCTCTTCCTCTTCCTCTTCCTCTTCCTCTTCTCTTCTCTTCTCCTCCCCACCCTTCCTTTTCATTGTCTTTCCTTGCTCTATTCTAGCTTTAATGTTTTTTAATCTAACCTAACTAACAGAGCCTCCAGGTGCTGTGGTCTACATAGCTTTCTAAAGACCAAATCCCTACCTCTCAAATCTTACCCTCTTGACTCCATTACAGCACAGAGTGAGAGGAGGAGAAAGCCAGAGGGGGGACACAGGGAAGATGGTACTTTGCAGCTGAGAAGAGCTGATGAACAAAAGCTGTATTGTAATTATACAATATGTGAGTAAGTAACAGTCTGAGTATCATTTCTTGTAGGGTCTTGAAGGGCTTGAGTAATTTACAGTCCCCACATTCACTTTGTGGTCATGTTCCTTCCAGGCAACATGGCTGAGATAAGGCATAAGATGGTTGCTAAATGAGGGATATTGAAAAGAAAGTCTTAAAAAAAAACCACCCTGACATTGAGAATGAAGAAATGGCTTTTGATGGGAAGAGCAAGGAGGAACTGGATGCTTTGAGATGAGTACTGGAAGAATTGGTGGTGGTGGCTCTGTCTTGTCCTGAATGGAGATGAATTCTACTCTCCTGGGAAGGAAAGGGTGAAAATTCATTGCCAAGAGTTGAATTTATTTTGCAAAGGTGCCTACAGTGCAGTCAGCAATAGTTTAGCTCTAGTTTCCTTCTGTAGAAAGTAGAGATCCAGTCAATGCTTCCAGGGACCATAAGGGAGCAGTATGAAGGAAAAGCAGGAAAGGTTTCTTCACCTGAATACTCTGGATGGCAAGAGATGCACAAGGGAAGAGAAGTGAACTGGGGCACCAATGTGAGGCAAAGAGAGTTGATAGGTGGATGGGTCATTGTATTAAACCTTCACTGATGTTCTACCTATTCCCATGGTAGGATCCCTACCTTTCAAAGTGTATCAGATCCCTTTTCTTTTGGAAAATGGAAAACACTTTAATGAGACTTGGACTCATCATCCCGGCCATAAAAAGTTAGAGAGTAAAATTGTACCAACAGGTTAGAAGAAAACCCATGCAATATCTGAAAGGTCCCTACATGCTTTGTCCCTAGGAGAGGATGATAACTCTGAGCATCTGCTCAGTCTCCAGCTTATAATGGAAAACAGCACAGTGAAATCTCCTCGAAATCATGACTATATATGTATAAAGGAACCAAGCTAATTAGTTCAGGGCTAAGACCACATATCCTGAGAGATGTTTCATCACCCTCTTTAGCAGAAGTCTCATGATGGCTCTCACTGGAGACTCATTCAGGTCTGGCTGTGATGAAGGCCATTACATGTATGTGAGAGGAAAGGAGAGAAAGAGTTCTCATATTTCTGAGACTTCATTATTTCTGCAAGCTACAGCAAAACACATTTGCAGGTATTCTACAAGGAGTTATAAATAAAGAAAATTAAACTACCATCGACCCAATGATTACAGCCCATTTCATGCAGTCTTTTCACTGCAAAAGCTCCCCGACTTGATAACTGGGAAAATTTGGTGATTTGAGGTGTGCACCACTGCTGATAGGAATAATTGGCAAGGGTAGAGGATATTATTTCAAAGAGGCTGACTCATTTGAAAGCATTTAAGGAATAGAATGAAGCCACACGCACAAAATGAATCGACAAGAGTCCTCTTGCAAATGTGTTGCCCTGGTACAGATTAAACTGGATTTTAACTCCTTTGGAATCTGAACCAGCTCCCTTTAGAGCAGAGGGAAAGGCTTCATTTACTAGATATCAAAGATAAAAGGCATGGGATTGTGCCCTTCCTTGGTCAAGTTGTTGGCAGTGGATGTTCTTATCTCCCTTACATCATGACACCCATGCTTTTCCAACCTAGGTGGTGTCCATTGCAGAGGAAGGGTGAAGAGAAACCACCTCCACTGGAAGCTGCCCAAGATGACTCTTTCTTTAAGGATCCTTCCACTTGGGTCCTGTTGCAGAATCTTTGAACACATTGATGTTTCACCCTCAAAACCATAAACCAGACCAGGCAGCCAAAGCTTGACAAAAGGCTGCAAAATAAGCACTACGTTCGAATTCAAACCCAGAGCCTAGTCCAAGCTCTGAGGTTTTATGCAGTCCATCATCCAATGAAATTGCCTTTCCCCCCCCCGTTTCAATTAGAAAGAACATTAGGTCAATCAGATAAAGCCACATTGGGAGGATTTCCTCTTTATGGTGCTCGCCTCTTCAATTATCTATAATGAACTTCCTCACAGCACTGCAAAGCTTTTTATATGCAAACGAATCCTGTTTTGGGGCTGCTGCAATCACTGCTTGTTAATGAACTTGAAACAAGTGTTATCAGAAAGGTTACAGCACCAGTGGTGGAGGGGGACGGGATAAAGCTAGACAAGAAAGACCAGCCTGAAGAGCTGGGATTGGCCTGCAGGTAACATAGTGGACTATCTCCAACCTCCATCCTCCAGGCTCCTTCAGAGGCTTTTCTCTTTGACAGACATCAAGCCAAACGCCCGCTCTTGGGAAATGGCTGCTGAGCAGCAGATAGGGCTTTCCCATCCTCCTGTCCCACCGACTGGTTCTGCCAATGCTTCTGTCTCCCAATTGGGGAGAAAAAAAATTGGAGGTGATGTTGCCAAGGTCTTTTCTAATGCCAGGAGAAAGAGAGGGACCTGATGCAGAGGCCCCAGGACATGTTGGGCAGGTGAAGGGGAACAGTCAGGGGTTGTTGAAGCTGTAGAGTCCCAAGTGGTATTTACACGTGGTATCTGCTGACATGATCAGAACTGGAAACTCTCACCCTTGTTTCATTATAGCCTAGAGCACCTCCTTCCCCTGCCCTCTGGTTTTAGAGGTCTAAATCACCCAGGATCAGGTTATGTCTCAGCTGCTCGTGTTGAGTAGCTGCTTAACCCTACAGCAACCCTTAATGCTGGTGTACCTTGATGAGGTAGGATTATTGGCCTCAAGGTTGAGGGCTGGAACCCCTCTGCTGGGAGGCCAGGCCGAGAGAGTTGGGGTTGTTCAGCCTGGAGAAGAGAAGGCTCAGGAGAGACCTCCTAGTGGCCTTCCAGTACTTAAAGGAGTCTACAGGAAAGATGGGGAGGAGCTCTTTATCAGGGCATGTGGTGATAGGATGAGGATTAATGGCTTTAAACTGGGTGAGGGAGATTTAGAGTTGATATAAGGAAGAAATTCTTCACTGTAAAGGTGGGGAGGCTCAGGCTGCCTAGAGAAGCTTCAGATGCATCTTTCCTGCGAGTGTTCAAGGCCAGGTTGGTTGGGGCTTTGAGCAACGTGGTCTAGTGGGAGGTGTCGCTGCCTGTGGCAGGATGGTTGAAACCAGAAGATTCTTAGGGTTCCTTCCAAACCAAACAATTTTATGATTCTATGAAGGTTGGAAAGACTTTCTAGACTGTCAGGCCTTGCCCTTTTGTCAAAATAAATACTTCTATGACACTTTAACCATTGTGTTTCAACATTAGTAGTTCCCTGGTGACATTTTGTCATGGGACAAGACAACAGCAAGAGCAAAGAGTGTTGGAACAGAGAGTAGCTCCTCAAGTACTGCTGGGGTCAGACACAGCCTCTTTCCATACTGGCTGTGTCTTCTGCATGATGAGGTGTAAAGCAACTTCCACTGCTCATATACTCAGCATGGGCTTGCCACCTCGAATCCTTACACCATCCAAGCAGAGTAACACGATGGCCTATTAAGCCTCAGTCCTTGGTAGCACAAATTAAGCTAGGCCTTGTGCCAGATTAGCCCAGACAACTGGCCACCAGAACCAAGAGGATTTACGTTCATCCAGCCCCACTGACTGTGTCTTTGGTTGTCCTGGTTCTGGTTCTTAGCCTGGGCAAAGCCAATTGAAGTCCATCAGCAGCTCTCAAGCACTCACACCATTAGCATCACCCTATAAGTGCAGATGAGAAATCAGGGTACCCCAAGGGGCTCTTCAGTTTGGCATCCCCACTAGGACAGACAGACCCTCCTTGGGGACTGAGGAAAACTTCTAGACCTCATTGCAGCAACACACTGGGTGATTACTGGGTTTTCTTCCTGCCCCTGCCATGGATCAGCTCACACTTGCAGTGTGATGATTGATGGCTCTTGTAATTCTATTCTTGGTTGATGTAACTGCAGATGTTACAAGTTTAATCCATTTCTTTATCTTCCTAAGCTCTTTTTCTTCAGTAAGACACTTCCACCATCTGTTCTAACAGGCTTCTGGGCTCTCATAAACCCTAAGTTCCACTTTTGAGCCTTTCAGTACTTTTCCCTACTTTCCAGCCCTGGATCAAGCATTTTCCTCCTGCTGTCCCACAGTTTAAGCTTACATCTCTTTATGGAAGTTGCTTCTCTCTGCCTGCACTGCCTGGACCTGGCTGTAACGTTGGGCAGGAGAGAGTGACCTGGACTGGCCAGGATGGCTGCACCATCACGATCCTCTGGTGCTCTACAGAGAGCAGGCAGCGTGCCAACCACAGAATATCAACAGAAGGGACAGGCTTTCTCTTGGCATCTAGGAGTTGAAAAGATTTAAAAAGAGGGGATACCACAAGTGATGGGGGCAGCGTGGTCCCTGCAGATGACCCCCTTCTGTTTTGTAGCCTGTTGTCGTGGGTTTTGAAGGGATTCCATGTGGTATCCAACAGCCTTGGATTAGCCAGGCGAACGCTGCAGTGATTTCCTAAAGAGCTGATGGCTTCCTAGAACACAGGATTTGACAGCTTGCTGTTGCCTGACTGTGCTCTGAAGCAGCAGCACGTTGCTGCTCCAACTAAAGCCGTGCAAATTAATGAGACTTTGAGCAGAGCCTTCTGCTTTGGGTGCCCAGACCTCTGCCTGGGTGAGGGACCCACCAAGGGGCACTGGATTAGCAGCATCCCTTTAGCATGGCTCCGTTTGTGAAACGGTGGTGAGCTTTTCCAAGGGATCTCCACACGTGTAACAGTTGTTTCTGGGGAGCTGGAGCATCTGTAAGAAATATTCTATCCCCTTCTGAGCCAAAACAAACTCCCTTTTTCCAGCCCAGACTCTGTAGCTTGCAACGTGTCTTGCTGGAGCTCCCTGGAGCTGTGTCTTTTCTCCAGTGGTGCGTTGGCTGTTGAGGAGGCAAGGAATGATGCTCAGCTTTATTTTCTTCACTTCTCCTGTCATGGCACAGCGACTGGGCTGTCCCTGGAGGGAACAGGATTGCTTTCCCACTGCCTGATTAACAGAGCAGGTATTGAAAAGCACCAGAGGTATCTTCCTTGGCTCCTGAAGGTTGAAACTCTGCACTGGGAATGAGGGAGATAGGAGAGGATGGTCTGTAAAAGAAATCCTTCCTCCCCTGTTTATCTGAGCCTTCCCAGCAATGCTCCTTGCAATAGGCTGAGGCCCAGGGAGAGGTACAAAGGCTTTGTAATCAGTCGAAGCGAGGCGTGGAGTGAGGAGGTTGAGAAGCATCAGAGGACACCACCTGGGGCTGGGAACCTCACGTGTTGACTTGACCCACCATCTTCTTTCCCCCTAGGACTGTCCCCAGCTGCTGCAGGCAGAGAAGATCCTGGTGCCCGTGGAGGTGATCAAGCCCATCACGCTGAAGGCCAAGAACCTGCCCCAGCCCCAGTCGGGCCAACGAGGCTACGAATGCATCTTGAACATCCAGGGCAACGAGCAGAGGGTCCCTGCCTTGAGGTTCAACAGCTCCAGCGTGCAGTGCCAGAACACCTCGGTGAGCAAGCCCTGCATGCTTGGGAGAGATGGGAGGGCCGAGGAGGACCAGGAGTGCCTACAGTGCTGTCCCAATGGGATCTGGGGTTGTGTTGCAGCCCTTTTTACCTTATTCCCTACCTGATTGTAGTCACAGTCAAGGAAAGGCCAGTTGGTAGCTTGCAAACTGCCCTTTCTGCTCTTTAGCCTGGCTGGTGTCAACACACAGTAGTTGCTTCTGCACTTGGATCCCAGCATTTGGCCATGGTGGACCATCTTAGACATGACCAATAGGCATTATCATTAGGTTAACCTGCCCATATCCTCACAGTGCCACCTCCTTGTGTGGATTCAAAATGATGTCCAAAGTGATAGGTGTTCATGTCAACACTGAGAGTTAAGGTTATGAAGTGAGGTTTTAGTGGTGGGACATATTAAACCCCATTTAAACAGCCTGACAGATGACAGCATGCAATGGGCCAAAGAGGAAATGACCCCAGGCTGTGCCAGGGGAGGTTTAGATTGGATATTAGTAAAAACTTCACTGAAAGGGTCATTAAGCAGTGGACTAGACTGTCCAGGGCAGTGGTGGAGTCCCCATCCCTGGAGAGATTTAAAAGACATATAGATGAGGCGCCTGGGGACATGGTTTAGAGCTGGGCTTGGCAGTGTTAAGTTAATCAAGATGGGACTGGATGATCTTAAAGGTCTTTATAGATGAGGCGCCTGGGGACATGGTTTAGAGCTGGGCTTGGCAGTGTTAAGTTAATCAAGATGGGACTGGATGATCTTAAAGGTCTTTTCCAACCAAACCCATTCTATGACTCTGTGAAGAGTGAGATGCTGAAGGCTTGAGTCAAACCTTCTTCCAGTCACTGACTCACAGCATGCCCTTTGGCTGGTCTCTTTGCCTCTGCCCACCTCCACGTCCCCACCTGCAGTGCAGGACCAGGAACCCCATTCCCAGGCTGCCCGTGTGACTCAACGATGGTGTGGTCACCAGAGCAGGGCCAGGTTTGGGGGGCAGACACTGGCATCTGCCAGGAGATCCAAGTCTCTGAGACACGCATCTGAGTCATTCTCGTCGCTGCTACTACGAGGTGATTTATTATTCAAAGAGCTAATTACAGGCTTTAGCCACTTCACTGCAGCTCTGCCACTCCATGCTGGGCTCCGTGTGTTAAAATCCATCCCAACATATTCTGCTGCATTAAGCAGTGTGCTGAAGATGAGAGTTCACACACTTGACAGTCTGCTGCAAACAAGCAGCTTCCCAGCGATGCTCTTCTGCTGCTTTGTCCCCATCCCTGATTTTCATTATGGATTTGGCCCGTGAGCATTCAGGCTTGAGGTTTCACAGAAATCATGGGATCATAGAATAGTTTATGTTGGAAAAGACCTTTAAGATCAAGTCCAACCATCAACCTGACTCTACCAAGTCCACTGCTACACCATGTCCCTCAGCACCACATCTACACCTCTTTTAAACACCTCCAGGGATGGTGATTCAGCCACAGCCCTGGACAGCCTGTTGATAACCTCCTCAGTGAAGAAATCTTTCCTAATATCCAACCTAAACCTCCCCTGGCACAACTTGAGGCCATTTCCCCTTGTCCTATGGTTTATTCCTTGTGAGGAGAGACTGGCACCCACCTTTCTGTAACCTCCTCTCAGGGAGTTGTCCAGAGTGGGGTCTCTCCACTCCACTCTCTCCACTCCAGGGAGAGAGGCTTATTTTGGAATAAACTCAACTCTTTTCTACCCTTTTTTCCTGCCTCCTTTCTCCCTCTCACCTCCCTTTTCTCTCTCCCTCTCTTTCCTTCTCTTTCTTCCTCTTCCCTTCTCTTCTGAGGGCACCTTGCCTCTCTTATGGGTTGTTTGTCTTGTTTTTTTTTTGGCTGAGAAATGTTATTTCATTGTTGGCTTGAATTTGCCAGACACTGAAAGAGATGTGGAAGGGAAAGCCAGACAAAAGAAAGAAATATTCACACAGATACAAAAAAAAAGGAAACAGAGAAACTCTGGCTCTGGCAGAGCAGGTGGCAGAGGACACAGACAATAAGGAAGGAGTGCTGTAGATATGTCTCCATCATGGTGATTTCTTTTCCTGCCAGAATTAGCATTCAGTCTGGAGCCACAGCAATACAATGAGCCTCTGCTCTGCGGGTCACCTGGCTTTAGAAAGAGCCGTCTGAGCTTGTTTGCAAATTGCCTCAGCCCCCTTTGACAGAGCTTTTTACTCAGCAGAGCAGCTGGATGAGACACCGAATGTGGCACCTGCATTGCAGGCTTGGAGAAAGTCCAAAAGGAGGGTGGGAGGCTGTGTTGTGATGGTGTGTCCCTGAAGGGATGCTATCCTGCCAGCAGATCTTTCTGTTGGTGATGCATGCTAGACTAAGCAATCATTCTTGGCTTGTTTTCCTTCATAAGCCTCAAGATCGACCCCCTCCCATCGTACCCCAGCCACCCATGAGCTCAAATTCAGCTCTTGCAGAATAATTTCTGCAAAATGAAGGATTTTTCCTGCTTTCACAGGGGATAGGTTCAACAAACAGCTTTAACTCTTGCTCTCCATGGGCTGGTCCCTCGAGATTTATACCTGGGATCGGAATCATCTGAAGCAGGGGCTTTGCTCAGTGGCTCAAACTTGAGTTAAAGAATGCTGTAAGGACACCGAGGTGGGACCAGCCTATCTGATGGTGTGTCAGTAATGTCACAGCCACCAGTGCTGCTGCCTAGGTGCTTGAGCCAGTCCATAGCCAGCCCTATCTCTCCCCTTGTCTTTCCTGGAGATATTTCGTTCGATAACAGCAATAAGTCACCGCAGGCAGCACGCCTGGGGACAATTATTGTCCTTGTCAAGTGGTTTGAGACTCTCAGCTCTGGGCTTTGTCCTCTATCACACCACCCAAGGCACGCAATTATCACTCAGAGGGACCCTGCCTGCCATTCCTTATTGCACTTAGGATAACTCTGCCAACAGCCTGGACACGGAGCGATGGGAGGAAATGAAAAGGAGGAGAGCTAAGGAGGCACATAAATAAGTAAAACTGTCAGCAGTAATGGCTGAAGTTGCTAGATCTATTAGGGCAGAGGCCAGTCTCCCCAGTGGGAGCCCCAGTGCTTGCAGTCAGCCCAATATCAGCAGCCTTTGGCATGAGGAAGAGGGAGCTGGGTGAGAGGTGACCCACCTGACCACGTCATGGTCGTTGCTTCAATGCCTAAGCCCACGTTCTTGCTTGCTGTGGTCCTGCCCATTGCCTGGCTTTGGCACACGTGCTCATTTCCAGCAGCAAACCCCCTGCTGATGGTTTTCCCCAAGTCCTTCACAGGTCTGTGTGTCTGGAGACCCGAGATGGTGCAGCTGAAAGTGCTGTGGAACGCAGAGATAGGAGAAAGAAGCGTGTTGTGTTTGTCACATCACTGCTCTTGAGCAAAAGATCTCAGTGGTGTTTGACTCTGTGCTGTGGCTCACACAGTGGTGTGATAAAAAAACAAACCAAACCAAAAAACAGAGCTGGGAAAAACTGAGGAGCTTGTGGGAAAACACACTTATGGGTGGTCCAAGGAAGATAAGCACAGAGCTGTGAGTTCTACATCCATTTCTCTAATTATTATTATACCTCCTTGTTATTTATCTACAGTCAAGCATCCCAGAGAAACCCCAATCATGAGGTGGGATTTATTGTTCTGGGTGATATCCAGACATAAAAAAATTCAGTTTCAGCTCTGGGAAGCAAAGAGCCTGAGGAGACAGGATGACTGTGGGCAAGAAGTTTTCAGCCTACAGTTTATGACTGGAAAACTGATGCAAAGAAGAACAAATGATTTGCAAGGATCGTGCAAGGAGTTGGTGGCAGAGGCAGGTATAGGAATCAAACACCAGGGCCAAGCTCTGATCACAAAAGTGGTGTCAGGGAGAGCAGAGTAATGCTCAAATGCTCTTTGTCTGCAGGTGTTTCCCCATTGTTTGACAGGGTTAAGGTATAAATGGGAAACATCATCCAACTGCCCTTTGTTTGTTGTCCTAAAAGTGCTCATGCCAAGCTATCAAAGTGTTTTACCCTGAAATTAAGGGTTCAGCAAGAGGACAAACTTGGCTATGGATCAACTCTGGTGTGCCCTGTGCAAGGAAGTCATGGACCTGCTGGAGCAGGTCCAGAGGAGGTCACAAAGATGATTCAAGGGGCTGAAGCATCTGCCTTGTGAGGACAGGATGAGACAGCTGGGGTTGTTCAACATGGAGAAGAGAAGGCTCAGGCAAGACTTTATAGTGGCCTTTCAGTACTTAAAAGGAGTGTACAGGAGAGATGTGGAGGGACTCTTAATCAGGGAGTGTAGTGATAGGGTGAGGGTTAATGGCTTTAAACTGAAAGAGGGTAGATTTAGATGAGATACAAGGAAGAAATTCTTCACTGTGAGGGTGACGAGACACTGGAACAGGTTGCCCAGAGAAGCTGCAGATGCCTCATTCCTGGAAGTGCTCAAGGCCAGGTTGGATGAGGCTTTGAGCAACCTGGTCTAGTGCAAGATGTCTCTGCCCTGCAGAGGGGTTGGAACTAGATGATCTTTAAGCTCTTTTCCAACCCAAACCATTCTCTGATTCTCTAATTTGCACAGACTGCATGGCCCAGAGCTCTGTGAAGCTCAGTTCCTTCCATGCAGGGTTCCTGTGGTAACAAGATGCCCCAAGGAGCCAGGAATTTGCATGTTTCTGAATTCCAAAGTATCTTCCCAGGAAGGCAGCTTATGTGGACATGTTGTAGAACTGATCGCTGTGGTTCTGCAGCCATCCAGTCAACGTGTTCATCCCTCATGTTCCAACGTGTTCATGTGTTGGTCCTGTGCATTCCAACAGCTCCTTCTAGCAGCTTTTTGGCATTTCCTGATGAGAGCCAGCCTGCCTTTCTGGAAGGGCAGCCTCTCTTTCTCAGTTTGAGCCTCTAAATTGCCTGCAATTTTCTGCTTTGATTCGATTTGCATGGTAGGAAAACAGATTTGGTGGGCTTAGGGGTCAGATTTCCAGCTTTTTTTTCTTTCCATCACAGTTCTGGCTGTGCTGGAGAAAGCTGTGCAAGGCCAAGCATACATGCAAGCCCTACTGGTATGAATGGTCTTAGCAGGAGTACCTGGGAAGTTCTGCTATCCTGGAGAGCCATCCACCATCCCTTTTTACTTCTCTATTTCCATCTTATTATTAGAGCTGAGCGAATCCTTGGCAAAGACTCCTGTTGAGTTCAGGGGACTTTGAGCAGCCATGAGTGGTCTGAAGAGGATGGAGCATTTACTGCCTGCTACTGTGTCAATTGTTTCCCTGCCCTGAAGCCCAGGAGCTGCCTGAGTGGGCTGATCAAGGCAGTGGCAGCATCCTCCTTCCACCTCCCAGCTGGCTTCATCCTGGGAGCATTTCCTTGGGGGATCATGGGGTTTATTCCCTCGCATCCATTTCCAGCTCTGGATCCAGTCTGCTGAGCTAACAAGTCTAATATGTGTTTGCCCCCAGTGCTGCAGACAGGTAAGATCTAAAATCCCAGTTGGGATCCTCAGCAGGAGGAAAGGCTCTGGGAGACTCCAGCTGCCTGTCCCTTGGCAGCCTAACAGCTCTAACAGCTAAATCCCAGCACATACATGAGGCTCTGTTAGGGCAGTAGCACTTTCTCAGGCACCTGCAGACCCAAATTCAGACTTCAGGCTGACCAGTGGTCCTGTACATCTCCTCTTTTCCATCCCCAGCAATGTGCAAAGTGCTGTGCAAAGCAGGCACTCACCAGCTCCTGAGTGGCAGAAGATTAATTATTCCCTGCTTTTCAGGCACTCTCCTTCTCACTCCTGTCTTCCCATCCTTGCTCCTAGCTCCAAAAAGCTGTGAAGAGCCAGTGCTGTGAATCCAAGTGGCTCTGCATCATCTTGCACCTTGCCAGCAGTGACACCAAGAGGTGTCACCAAAATGCTCATGCTGAAGGAGACTGGTGGGTGCAGCCCTACTGCAAAGGGCTCTGCTAACCTCTGGCTGCCCTTCTTTTCCATGGTATCCACAGAGTTTACACCCCTAAATACCTCACAGCTAGATTTTAATCACAGGGTCTTGCAGAAGAGTGGCTCATTGTGTTTAGTTTGTGCAAAGAGAAATTACCATCCCACTAACACTCACTCTGCTGTAATAGAGAGAAAGCACCAGGTACAATTTACTCTGCAATTAGGTGGCAATTAATGGATACAGGAAGACCCAGCTCTAAAGGCTCAGAGCTTTGGCATCTCTGTAAAAAATCAGGGTGAGATTTTCAGTGATGGAGAACTTAAATTTTAAATGGAGAACTCTTTAGTGGTCTCTAAGCCAGATTCAACCAAACCAGACAGCTTACTGAATGATATTTAACCTTGTGGTGGGGAAAACATCTTCTTTACCCAAAGCACAAATACAGGCTGGAGATATAAGGAAGAAATTCTTCACTGTGGGTGTGGTGAGACACTGGAACAGGTTGCCCAGGAGAAGTTGTGGATGCTCCATCCCTGGAAGTGTTCAAGACCAGGTTGGATGGGGCTTTGAGGTAACCTGATTTAGTGGAAGATGTCATTGCCATGGCAGGGGGTTGGAACTAGATGATCTTGAAGGTCCCATCCAACCCAAACCACTCTATGATTCTATAAAAAGTGGGAGTCTGTCCTCCATTACCATTTTTTTTGTGCCTTTTGGTGAAGTGTTGGCTGGAAGCTGTTGATGGAGGTGGGCAGGGGGATCTGACAGGCAACTGGCTGAACCCTCTGTGAACTGGCTTATGAAAAAAACCAAAACCTAGCTGAAAAAGTCAACTAAGCACCATATGTCAGAAGGCTTTCTGAGAGGAGAGGGCCTCCAGAGATCAGCTTCCATTTCCTTCACTAAGGCCAGGTCTGTGTACCTCAAATGTGCTTGACAAGTGTTTGTTTGAGTCTGTCCAACTCTCTCAGAAGATTCCTGTGACTTTCTTAATACGTATTTGCTGGAAACTGGATACCCCCTACTCCAGCTGAAGCCTTTCTGTTTCTGAGGATGGAAAAATAATTGCCTCCTGGGGCTTATGTATGTAAGAGACCCTTTCTAGTACATGCCCCAGTGAGGTTTGTTGGGGTTTGGGGCAGTAACGTGGCACTGCTGATTCACAATCTGTTTGTGATCCCCAGTGCTCCCCAGACCCTTTCCTGCAGCACTGGCCAGTCCCTCCAATCTCCTATTTGTTTGCATTCATTTCTCCTGCTGGAGAATATTTGGTACTTTGTCTGCATTGAATTTCACTGTGTTGATTTTGGCTTGGTTCTACCATTTGTCAAGTTTGTTTTGAATTCTTAACCCTGCTTTTGAACGTTCTTGCACCCTCTCCCAGGACAGTGTCATTCATTAAATCTGTCATCTATCATCCAAGTCAGTAGTGAAACACTGAGTAAAGCCAGACCCAGGACAATACTCCACTTGAAACACCCTCCCAGCCTGACATTGAATTATTTGACTTCTTTTTTTTCCTTCTTTTCTTTTTTTTTTTGGCAGCTTGTTGTAGCTTCTTTTAGATCATAGCTCCTTGGTTTGTTTATGGGAATCTCCTCTAGGACAGTAGCAAACACTCCACTGAAATCAAGACAAATCACTTCTGCTGCCTCCCCTTTATCCACAAAGCCATTAAGCCTGTCAAAAAAAGGAAATTAGATCGGGTTGACACAATTTGTTCTTGACAAATCTACGCGGGCTGATTTTTATCACCTTATCATCTTGCAGGTGCTTATAAATTGATAGTTTAATAATTTGATGTACTTGCTGGGAAACCGAGGTAGGCTGACAGGTCTATAATTATCCAGAACTTTCATTTTCCCCCTTTTTTTAAGGTATTTCCATGATAGGCCTGCTCCCTGCTTTCTGAGACCTCACTCAGCTTCCAAGAGTTCTTCAAAACATCACAAGTGTAGATAACCCTGATGTATGCTCAGCACCCATGGACCACACAGCAGAGGTGTAAGAGGGTGGTTGTCCCACAATGGATAACACACATCTTAGAGGTGCACCCAGGAGTTGGTGAAATGTTTTTCAGAGCTGTGCTCAACACATAGAAGGTAGATTTCCAAGAGAAGCTCCCTCACCTGCTTAAATATGCTTAAATCATGGAATATTCATAGAATCACAGAATGTCTGGGATGGAAGGGACCTCTAAAGGTTGTCTAGCCCAACACCCCCTCCATAAGCAGGGACACCTCCAACTAGATCAAGCTACTCAGAGCCTCATCCAGCCTGATCTTGAATGTCCCCAGGGATGGGGCCTCCATCACCTCTCTGGGCAACCCATTCCAGTGATGTGTCACCCTCATTTTGAAGAACTTTTTCCTGACATCTAACCTAAATCTGCCCTTTTCTAGCTCAAAGCCATTACCCCTCGTCCTGTCACTCCCAACCCTTGTGAACAGTCCCTCCCCTGCTTTCTTGTAGAATATTCCCCTAATTAACATTCTTAAATATCAATTAGTAATTAAGAATATGAAATATTCTTGAGGAATATTCCCCTAATGGCTAAGGGGGGTATTGAAAGGGGCACTTGCTCTGTTGAAGACCACATCCCCGAGAGCATCCC
The DNA here is from genome assembly GCF_000691845.1 of Merops nubicus. Taxonomy (NCBI): domain Eukaryota; kingdom Metazoa; phylum Chordata; class Aves; order Coraciiformes; family Meropidae; genus Merops; species Merops nubicus. The sequence goes on from NW_008629299.1 coordinate 85,204, forward strand.
GTGGCTTTCTGACAAGCAACGGTGATTTGGGAGGTCTCTGAGAGTTCCACTTCTCCCGTTGAGAATTTGCAGCACCTCTGGCCACCACCTAAGTCTGGCTTTGCTTTTTTTTTGGGGGTTTTTATCTTTTGTTTTCCCTCTCCCACTTCTAGTACTCCTATGAAGGGATGGAGATCAACAGCCTGCCGGTGGAGCTGACGGTCGTGTGGAACGGGAACTTCAACATTGACAACCCAGCACAGAACAAAGGTAAAGAGTTATTTCAACTTGTCCTTGGAAGTGGTAACCTTAGCAACGGGCCACCTCGCTCCCTCCACTGAACAAAGCCACCACCACCTCCCCGTGCTGGCTGGTGCAGACTTCTTCCCTGCTCTCTGCAAATTACCCATTTTTTTGGGGTGTGTGCGCTCGTGCTTTTGGGCCACGTCTCTCTTTGCACCTGAGCAACGTGCCTCTCCCTCCCACTGGTGTTGTGTTCCCTCGTCCTTCATCATCTTTCCCTCCCTGTCTTGTTTTTGGGCCCCTCCTTCTCCAGCTTTCTCCCCGTTTTCCTTTCTCCTGCAGTGCTGCTTTTCAAGTTAACCTGCCAGGAGATCGGGCACTCTGCTCAGAGGTGATGGAGTAATGAGAAGGGGAAGGGAGAGGGGGAGGAGAAAACCTGCAGCTTGCCAGGGGAAAAAGGCTGAACAAAAGAAACTGATAATGGCAAAGGACAGAAAAGCCACCTCCTGCCCTGGGTGGCTGCCACCAGTGCCACAGGACTGATGTGCCCCTCCCAGAGGGATGCTGCATGTCCAGCCCCTGCCCTGAGGCAGATGTTTTTGCTGGAGGTGGATGGTGCATCCACATCTTCTTCTTGTTCATCACCCTCAGGCCTTCCCTTCAGGCAACCTCTCCTCTCAGCTGCTCTGCATCTACAGCTCAGACCTGCAGACTCCTCTTTGCATCACCAGCTCGCTGAAGTTTCTCCCT